>NW_015397359.1:0-2387 GCF_001527695.2 Protobothrops mucrosquamatus
GGGGAGAGAGAGAGAGGAGAGAGGGAGAAAGAGGGAGGGAGAAAAAAAGGGAGAGAGAGAGAAGGAGGAGGAGGATGAAGAGAGGGAGGGAGGGACAGAGAGAGGGAGAAAGAGAGAGAAGGAGGAGGAGGAGGAAGGGGAGAGGGAGAGAGGAGAGGGAGAAAGAGGGAGAGAGGGAGGGAGGGAGGGAGAAAAAGAGAGGGAGAGGAGGAGGAGGGAGGGACAGAGAGAGGGAGAAAGAGAGAGAAGGAGGAGGAGGAAGGGAGGGAGGGACAGGGGGAGGGAGAGAGAGAAGGAGGAGGAGAAAGGGAGGGAGAGAGGGAGAGAGAGAGAATATCCTTTAAGTCATTCAGTGACATTTCTGGCTTGTTCTTTGAACAGGAGTTTATTATGAATAATAATCAGCTTATTATGAACCGAAGCTTATTATGAAAAAAATAAATAGGGGCCTATGATGAATAATAAACATTAGTTTATTAAAGAGGAGTGGCACCTGGATTCTGTTGTACTAAATCTCACCAAGTGATTCTCAGTGTGTGTGCTGCAGAATTTATAAAATAGTTTATTGCCATGGCACAAACCTAGGGAAAAGGGGGCAGGACAATGAGGCTATTGATCTAATATCAGTGGAAAGGATTGATTGATTGATTGATTGATTGATTGATTGATTGATTAGGTGATGTCAAGTCACTTTAACACTCCTAGCAACCCCATGGATGGATGGATGGATGGATGGATGGATGGGACATTCTAACAGACTTTCTTCCTTTCAATTGATTGATTATGTACCATCAGGTTAGTGTTGACTCTTATCAGCCACAACAATAGACCTTCTCCAGGTCTATCCCAGACCTGGTCTTTCAAGTCTTCCAATGGCACACCCATTACTGCAAGAATTAAATTCATCTATCTTGTGCTTGGTCATTACCTTCTTCTTTCCTTCCACTTTTCCCAGCATCATAGACTAGAAAACAGAAGAACAAAGTTGGAAGGGACCTTGGAGATCTTCTAGTCCAACCCTATACAATTTCAGGCCAATGGCTGTCCAATCTCTTCTTAAAAACCTCCAGTGTTGGAGTACCCGCAACTTCTAGAGGCAGGTCGTTCCACTGATTAATTGTTCTCACTGTCAAAAAAATTCTCCTTAGTTCCAGGTTGCTTCTCTCCTTGATTAGTTTCCATCTCTTGTTTCTTTTCTTGCCTTCTGGTGCTTTGGAAAATAGGTTGACCCCATTTTCTTTGTGGCAGCCCCTCAAATATTGGAAGACTATATTGTATCACCCCATTAAACTAGACATCCCCAATTCCTGCAACCGTTCTTCCTATGTTTTAGCCTCCAGTCCCCCAATCATCTTTGTTGCTCTTCTCTGCACTCTTTCTAGAGTCTCAGCATCATTTTTTTTATAGTGCGGCAACCAAAATCAGATGCAATATTCCAAGATTTTGCATAACATGTCCCAAAAAATGATAATCTGAGCCATTCAATGCCTATGGATATATAAGCGCAAGGTGGGGCTTTTGTGATAGAAAAGGAGAGGCGGCTGGTGGAGAACAAAGTCACCATCTGGATGGGTAAAGAACTGGGCCTGTTCAGCTGAAGTCACAGCCACCAACAGACCATCTTATTAACGGAACCTGGAAGATGGTTTTGCACATTATAAATCACAGCTGATGCCCAGCAAGCATCTCACACGGAGTAGCCAAGTTGCTTCGGTGTGACTCTTCTGCTGGACAGAGGGCAGCAAGGTGTGGACATGAACAGGGTTAAAATTGAGACTGTCTAAATATTTGGATGTGGGAGCCAAACTGGAGGGACGGGGAAGGCAGCTGGTGAAAAAACAGAGCATTGACGCAGAGGTGGGTGGCGTCTTTATTTTCGGTATCTAATTTTGGTAACAAATGAAAGTAAGATTAGGTCTTGCAAATGTGTTTAGGAGTAGTATTAAAGTATCGTGTATACTGATGGGGGACAAACATAATTGTGGGAAGGTGTAAACTTCCTTTGAATGAAGGTAGTGATAAATAGCCATTTGATCATTATCTTGCTTACCGACTCTCATCTGATATTCCATCCATCCATCCATATATCCATCCATCCAATCATCCTTACCTACTTTACCCATCCATATTAGTCCATCCATTTGCCATCTTTATATACCCATCCATTTCTGTCTGCATTTATCCATCCATCCATCCATCCATCCATCCATCTATCCCTCTAACCTATCTATTCATCCATGTTGGTCTGTGTATATATCCATCAGTCTAACCATCCATCCATCAGTATATACCCATCTATATCTAGTTATCCATCCATCCATCCACCCATCCATCCACCCATCCACCCATCCATCCATCTTTTACTTTATCTACCTATCTATATCTGT
>NW_015397359.1:5894-7462 GCF_001527695.2 Protobothrops mucrosquamatus
AGAACCGATGAAGCTTCTTGGATGGGAAGTGAAGTGTCTTCAAATAAAAACAGAGAAAGGAAAGTTCAGTTACCTTTTGAAAAAGCACCTTTGAGACAACCGTGACCCGGACGACCGAGTTAAGAGTTTGCAAGTCTAAAGTTTAAACTGGTTTAGAAACCAGTTTAAACAATCTCACGAGGGCTTTTTTTTTTTTTTTTACAGGAACGTGCATGATCTTTGCAGGACGTTACTAAGGACGGAATCCTTACTATAAAACCAGCATTATTATTTTTTTTAAAAAAAAAACCATACATGGATTTCTGACCACTTTTAATGTACCAAACAAAGGGGGGGGGGGAAACCACACAGACCCAACGGAGTAACTAAATTGCAATCTATCCCAGAGGGATAGAATCAAGATCACGTGAAATATTAATACCACTTTACAATGCCTTGGTAAGGCCACACTTGGAATACGGCATCCAGTTTTGGTCACCACGATGTAAAAAAGGTGCTGAGACTCTAGAAAGAGTGCAGAGAAGAGCCACAAAGATGATTAGGGGACTGGAGGCTAAAACATATAAGGAACGGTTGCTGGAATTGGGTATGTCTAGTTTAACGAAGAGAAGGACGAGGGGGGACATGATAGTAGTGTTCCAATATCTCAGGGGCTGCCCCAAAGAAGAGGCAGTCAAGCTGTTCTCCAAAGCGTTTGAAGGCAGGACAAGAAGCAACGGATGAGAACTAACTAAGGAGAGAAGCAACCTAGAACTAAGGAGAAACTTCCTGACAGTTAGAACAATTAACCAGTGGAACAACCTGCCTCCAGAAGCGGTGAATGCGCCAACACTGGAAATTTTTAAGAAGAAACTGGACAGCCATTTGTCTGAAATGGTATAGGGTTTCCTGCCTGAGCAGGGGGTTGGACTAGATGACCTCCAAGGTCCCTTCCAACTTTATCATTATTATTATTAATAATAATTCAAAGGATTGAAATGTTCGCTTGAGCCTAGCCTAAATTTCTTCTCTCTGCAAAACAGAGATCATGACAAAACAAAAAGACAAAACGAACAAACCCCACATTCTTTTTGACAGAAAAGAAAAAATGGACTTGGAACGGTCCGGCCTGAATCCATCCAGGATCGGATGGTTTCGTGCAAGCTTCAAAATGCTCTCTCTGCATTTCCAGGAAGAATTCCCTCCAGATCGGGCCTTTTATGAAGTGTGTCCTTGGTCTCCAGACTGGAAACGCTTTGATGGATATTATTAGGCCACGGAGGGGAAACGTTTGAAGAATTCCACTTCCGCACAATCTCAGCCCAAACACTGCTGAACGAAAGGGAGATCCTTTGCGGGGCTTTTTCATATCCTGAGAAAAAAGCCTTCCGATGTCCTTCAGGCTTTGGATCGACGTTTAAAGGGATATGGAAACTTTCCGAACCTTCCCTGGCTTGGTCTGCAGGGCAGATAACAGAATAACAGAGCTGGAAGGGACCTTGGAGGTCTTCTAGTCTGACCCCTTGCTCGAACAGGAAACCCTATACAGGTAGTTCCTGACTTACGACAACAATCGAGCCCCAATTTTG
>NW_015397360.1:0-2442 GCF_001527695.2 Protobothrops mucrosquamatus
GACAGAAGCACTTTCTTGTATACAAGAACTTGTCTCTTTCAACTACACACAACGGATCACCAGCATTTTACTTGTTCTAGTTTTTTGCCACGTTTCTATAACATGCATTCATTGACTCCTTTTTTCATCAATCACAATTAAATTGGTCTTTAGTACATTAATTTTCAGATCCATGTTTAATGCATTTAACATCTGTTGCTGATTATTTGAGTTCTCAGCCAACAACATGATAATGTTTGCACACACAAATACATGTACATTTATCTTCCCAACCAAAACATCTTTAAACAGCATCACAAATGATTCTTTTGTATTTGAAGGAAATACACTTATATATTATATGTATATATAAATATCCTGATTAATCCAGGACACCAACACACTTTAGTATTTTGCTCCCACTTTTATAGTGAAACCATTTGCTAAGCATTCTATTTATTAAAAGATTTGTTTGACATCTATCACATACTGTTTATTTTGTATTCAGCATTCAAATTTCAATTCCCTATTTTAATAAAACTTCATAATTCAAACCTATTTACTTTTTTTATATCTAAATCAACAAACGTATAATACTTTTCACATAATGCATTTTAGGAAGATAGAGAAAGTGTAGACTATCAGTTTTTACTTGTACATCTGACAATTCAGCAGCAATCCCTGCTAAAACTAAAGAAAGTACTGGTCAGTTTTGGTGCATTTTGACTAGTATGCCACAAGTGCAGCCCATTCTAGTTTTACCCCAAGTAGCTCATGTGTTCTAGGAAAGGGAAGAAAATTGTGGGTTAGAAGAAATTAATGAGTTCACAAGGAGAGTCAAGAAAGGCAATGTACAAAACGGATGTGGTGGAGTGGATGCAAAGATGGTTTGCAGTGGTAGAAAGATAAGGAGAGTATGGCAGTTTTATAAGCTATATTTAGCTAGATTCCTTTCATTTTTCTTATTTCATTATTTAATTGTTTTGACTTTTTTTTTGGCTCCATTTCTAAGCTTATATTATGATTTATCCCAGAGGAATATTCTGGTGTGTGTGTGTGTGTGTGTGTGTGTGTAGTACTATGCAATTTCTTCTTCAGATAAAACTTGCTAAATGTCATGGAACAGAGGACATTACAATCAAACATACAATTTAGGTATGTTATTAGAGATCATTGTTCATGTCTCAATTTCCCACCCTGTTAAAACAAAAAATTGATAGTTTTATAAATAAAACTGTATTTTGAAATTATTATTTCTCAGATGACATCTTAAAGAACTTGACAATTAATATAATTGTGTATGTGCTAATTCATTTTGTGTTGCTTTTTCTCTAACATCTAAATATTTAAAAGATCTCTAGATTCATGTCAGGTTTAGGATTTTGTAATCAAAAGAATGAAAATCATAGCAGTCCCTCTAGGGATGTATTTTTTCAAAGTTTTTGTATGTTTCAGTGATACTATGTTACCACATATATGCAATGTTAAATGATGATTTATATATGTGAACCAATTATTATTAATTTAACTCCATTAATTTAACTATTCTGTGCAATATCTGGATAGAGTTTTTCCTTGACAATAATTTAGTAGGAATTCCTGTAGGCATTATTTGATAAGATATGTAGACTTGCATTTTAATGCGCACAGTTGTTAGTATGAGATTATTTTTGATAACAGTATTTTAGAGTTGACTTTAATAAATATTAGGCACATGGATAGTAATAAAGATGGATAACTGAGTTAAATCTACAGTGACGGTCCTGCACCACCCAAATAATAAATTCACATTTCCTATATTTCAAGGTATCCTTCTATCACAAGGCATCTGAGAAATACTTTATGACAGGATTATCCTAAAATACACAAAATGTAAATTTTTTTGCTTGAAAAAGCAGAGATTCTCATCTGAATCATCCATAAAGTATGGTATGTTATTTTGTTAGAACTTCCCTTCCAAATTACTTTGTCATCTTTTACACAATTTTAGCTTATCCCTTGATGCAGCGTTGCTATCATCTTAATAATCTGTCTCGATAGACCGTTTTCTTCTTCATAAAATTACCAGCCCTAGGGTAACACCAGCCATTTGGACAATGGATGGGTTGAGGCCTGTGGACATCATCACGATATTGATGCATTATTGCTTTAAGAAAAAATATGTAAAATCAGCATGTCTTGAGGAGAACTGCTATTCTTCATTTCTTAAACAACAGTTATTAATGAATGGCAATTGTGATTGAAGTCCTTATTTTGCACGTAGAAGAAAGAATAATGGAAAAACTAAGGAAAATGAACTAATTAAGCAGGCTGCATAAGATCATTAGCACATGTATTAGTGTTTATAGTAGAAAATCTGATAATGGAAACTAGACTAGTAGAACCTGGAATGACATAGCATACATAATAAATGTTTTTGAAACATCACCACCAGATGGATCCGTAGCTGTATGACCGGCCGTA
>NW_015397360.1:5400-7462 GCF_001527695.2 Protobothrops mucrosquamatus
AGAAGATGGATTGTTTATATTCAAAAGAAGCATAGAGTGGTAGAATATAACTTAGGTTTTTAGATTTTTTTTATTTTTGTTTATTCTTTCTATCTTTTTTGTAGATTAAGATATTTTGTGGAGTTAGGGATATTAGTATTTGTTTACTCATATATGAATATTATCCTGGGATTAGGTTTGGGAAGTCCGGGGGGGGGGGATGGGGGGTTTTTACTTGTTATTGTGTTTATTATGCTTGTGATTGTTTTTTTATGATCGAAAATAATAAAAAAAATTTGGAAAAAAAAAATTTCTTCTTAGTTATATATCTATGATTTTTCTGTATTGAGCTGAAAAATCCATTTCTTAAGGATGTATTGTGTGCATTGCAGTTTGGAAGAGGGAAAGTGAAGAGAAAGTACAATATATAGTTCTAAGAACTTAGCTGTCATTTTTATTTCAGAAAATCAGATTTCTAGTTCTGAATATACAGTAGTGGTAGCAAATATGTGGGCAGTTCTTGCTGAAATTTTAAAAGTAAAAAAAAAAATGATTGTATAGCTTCTCCAGAATGATTGACAGGTTTCATAACTAGTATAACAAAACAATAAAATAAAAACAATAAAATGGACTTTAATAAAAATTGCAATTATGGTTCTAAGTGAAAGAAAGTTTTTTGTGCCTGAGGGTAATTTAATTTTTACTGTATTGTTTCACATTGTATTGTAGATTTCTCAAAGAAGATGAATTTGGCTGAGATTTGTGATAATGCTAAAAAAGGAAGAGAATATGCACTTCTTGGAAATTATGACTCTTCCATGGTTTATTACCAGGGTGTCATCCAGCAAATTCAACGACATTGTCAGTCGATCAGAGACCCAACATTGAAGGGCAAGTGGCAGCAGGTATAATAACAAAAGGTTTGAGTGCAAATGTTTAAAGAAATTAATTGCTGTTAAGGTTTCTTATGTAGTAGAATAACAATATGATAATGGAACTCACTGAAAGACAATATGACTCTGTATAATATTAACAAGTTAAGAGCAGAACATGTCACTTCTTTTACTAAATGTCCTTGACCATCAGTTAAATTAATTTTTTTCTTAACAAAAAAAATAGATTATATTTTCTTATCTGAACTCACTTGATTTGCCTTGCCTAATAAGGAACCTCTCTGAATAGGAAGTGCTACTTGGAATATACAGTTCCCTATATATTACATAATACATAAACTGAGGAGGACATTTGTAGAAGGTGCCCTTTCAGCAGTTCTGCATCCAAAATTAGAAAGCAGGATTTCATTTAGCAATGATGTAGAGTTGGACTTTTTCCCTAGTGATGCCTGCTCTGTGCAGAGTGACATCTCTATGATATGCCAGAATCCAATACCAGTTTGTTCTAAGCGCTTTTATCTGTTTATGCCGGTGGTTCTCCAGCTTCTTTTTCTTATAAATAATGTTAATCCTTTTATGAATTGTTTTATTTTACAGCATTATTTGATGGTATTGCTGTTGATCTCTTCAAATTATGGAAATGTGGGGTTGGAAGGACTCATTTATTTATCCCATTTGTGTGTTGCCAAATCTGCCATAGACATTCAGCAGTTAATAATCATAAATAAATAAGTAATTAAGTTTTCATTATAAATATTATCAGTAAAAGCAGTTAACACATCCATAAAAATCAGTAACCAGTAAAAATCAGCCCCATAATGAAATAATAATCCTGCTTATTATTTTGTATAATCATTATAAAAAATAACACATAATAAAGATACTGAATATGGCAACAAGAGGGTAATTCTGAATGCCATCCATCTGAAATAACTTCTGGAACCTGTAACAGGAGGGCCATACTTCACTTTCAAGGGGACTCTCTTACATAAGAGACAATTGCAACAGAAGAATAGTACCTATGAGGTGCAAGCAACCAAGTGCTTCTCCGAGCTAAACATACAATACAGACTGATTCTGGTTGGAAAAGGCATCCTGCAGGTGGGCACCAAGCCATATAGGTCGTTGCCAGTACTTTGAAATATCTGTTGGCAGTTGGTGATTGATATCTGCCAATAAACGGACTGCCA
>NW_015397361.1:0-1992 GCF_001527695.2 Protobothrops mucrosquamatus
CCATGACCCCCATCGACTACCAGCGCGGCCCCTACGGGACCCCCGGCCTGGCCGGCCCCGGCCCGCTGGGCCCCGGGCCCCTCTCCGGCTACCACTACCCGCCTTTCGCCAGCCGGGCCATCAAGTCCGAGTTCCCGGAGCCCTACGCCGCCCACCCCCCTCACGAGGCCGGCCCGGCCTACCCCTTCCCGGAGCCCTACCCTGGAGGAGGGGGCTGCGGCGGAGGCGGCGGAGGGGTCTCGCCCGCCACGGGGCTGGACGTGCCCGAAGTGATGCTGAAGCTGCTGCAGCTGGAGCCGGACGAGGGGCAGCTGAAGGAGCGCATCCTGACCTGCCTGCAGCAGGACCAGAGCAAAGGGCGGCCGGAGAAGCTGAGCACCTTCGGGCTCCTGTGCAGGATGGCAGACCAGACCCTCTTCGCCATCGTGGAGTGGGCGCGCAGCTGCATCTTCTTCAAAGAGCTGGAGGTGAGAGACACACCCACACACACACACAGACACACACACACACACACACACACACACACACCGCGCGGGCTGGGGGTGGGTTGGGAGGGAAGGAGGGAGGGAGACCCTCTCCCCCAAAAGCAGCACTGCAGGGGGCTTTCTTCCCCCCCCCCCCGCGTTCCCTAAGCGTCTCAGACCAGAAAAACCCATCGTTCCCAGCCTCGCTGGCTGGGCAGCATGGGGCTTCCTGGGGAGAGCCCTTGTCTAAGGTTCTGCAGCTTTCTCAGGCCAGGAAGCCCATCGTCCCCAGCCTGCCTCACTGGCTGGGCAGTATGGGGCTTCCTGGCGAGAGCCCTTGGGGCAGCTTCTGCAGCTGTCTCGGGCCGGAAAGCCCATCATCCCCAGCCTCACTGGCTGGGGAGCATGGGGCTTCCCGGGGAGAGCCCTTGGTGCTAGTGCTGTCTCAGGCCGGAAAGCCCATCGTCCCCAGCCTCACTGGCTGGGGAGCATGGAGCTTCCCGGGGAGAGCCCTTGATGCTAGTGCTGTCTCAGACCGGAAAGCCCATCGTCCCCAGCCTCACTGGCTGGGGAGCATGGGGCTTCCCGGGGAGAGCCCTTGGTGCTAGTGCTGTCTCAGGCCGGAAAGCCCATCGTCCCCAGCCTCACTGGCTGGGGAGCATGGAGCTTCCCAGGGAGAGCCCTTGATGCTAGTGCTGTCTCAGACCGGAAAGCCCATCGTCCCCAGCCTCACTGGCTGGGGAGCATGGAGCTTCCTGGAGAGAGCCCTTGGATGGAGCCAGTGCTGGGAGCTTGAACTGGGACCATGACTGGGTTTTCTTTCCAAAGCAGCCTCAGAGGAGACATCTGGAGAACAGGGGGGGGGGCCTTTCCTGAGATGGGGTGTGCCTCTGTTTCCCCATGCGTGAATGGGGAACTTTACAGGGTGGGCTTTGTGTGACCAGCTGGTACCCAGGCTTGACACGCCGAGTCAACAATGGATGGGGGACCGTGGTGGGCAGGGGGAGGGGGCATTTCTTGGGCTCTGAAGTTGGGGGGTGGGGAGGGTCCAGCCTTGGGGGCAAGGTCTCCCCCCCCCCGGAAGAGAGCTCAAGGACAGGGTCTGAGACCCAGCAGGGACCTCCAGATGTTGCCACACACCTGGAGAAGGCCAGCTGGAGAGGGCCGGTGTCTCAGTTGTAGCTGCTGTTTTGTAGGACGGGAAGGAGAAATTGACCTGTGTGTTTGTGCGTGTCCACAAAAGAGTGTGCCGCTCCGGGGCAGGCTGTGGGTCCAAGGAAAGAGGGCTCATCCTGCAAGCTTGTGTCCAACGCATTTGGGTAGCTAGCTAGAAGAGTAGGAAGGGGTGTGTGAATTCGAGTTGACCATGGTTTGTGACCTGGGGAGACCCTCCCCTCTCGGCGGAGTTTGTCTGCTCTACCCCCCATTCCTGTTCTCCCCAGTGCAAGGCCAGCCCCTGCCCCTCCCTTCTTTTGTCTGCATCCCTTTCCCTATTTGGGGGTAGACTGCCCCTGTGCCTGGAGGTTTC
>NW_015397361.1:5203-7462 GCF_001527695.2 Protobothrops mucrosquamatus
CTTCCTTCCTTCCTTCCTTCCTTCCTTCCTTCCTTCCTTCCTTCCTTCCTTCCTTCCTTCCTATAAATTTAAACTATAAATAAACTATAAATTTTTATAGTATTAGGGATAGGGTTAGGGTTGGGGTTGGGGTTAGGATATTTTAAAACAATATTCTTAATATTTAGCAAACAGCATGTATTGTCTGGCTTCATGTATTTAAAAAACAACGAATAATAATTAATTTCTGCATTATCATAAACATGTTAGTTAATCGCTCAACAGTCGTCTTCTTACTATATTCAATGTTACCGTAGTACATATCACGTTCCTGTCTCTCTCACCCGCTTCTCTAGCCATTGATAAAAATGATCCCGTGTTTTAAAACACAACCCCGTCTTCTTTCTCTTCTGTCTTTAACGACGGGGGAAGTTTTGATTCGTTTAGTGACGCTGAACGACAGTGGCAGAAAAGCTTGTAAAATCAGGCGCGACTCATTCAATTCACTGCCTTGATTGGTAACAAAAGTTCTGGGGCCAGTTGCGGCCGTAAACCCAGGACTGTCTTGACGGTGCCGATGAACAAGCCAGCTTAACATGGTCTCTTTGGGTTTGTTGAGGGCTTAGGATGAGTTTTCTGCTAATGTGCCCCAATCTGAGCTGGGAAAGCCAGGAGAAAAAGCAGGAACAGATATCACCACGATGTAAAAAAGATGTTGAGACTCTGGAAAGAGTGCAGAGAAGAGCAACAAAGATGATCAGGGGACTGGAGGCTAAAACATATAAGGAACAGTTACTGGAACTGGGTCTGTCTAGTTTAATGAAGAGAAGTACTTGGGGTGACATGATAGCAGTGTTCCAGTATCTCAGGGGCTGCCCCAAAGAAGAGGGAGTCAAGCTATTCTCCAAAGCGCCTGAAGGCAGGACAAGAAGCAACGGATGGGAACACATCAAGGAGAGAAGCAACCTGGCATTAAGGAGAAACTTCCTGACAGTGAGAACAATTAACCAGTGGAACCACCTGCCTCCAGAAGCGGTGAATGCTCCAACACTGGAAGTTTTAAAGAAGAAACTGGACAGCCATTTGTCTGAAACGGTATAGGGTTTCCTGCCTGAGCAGGGGGTTGGACTCGATGACCTCCAAGGTCCCTTCCAACTTTATTATTATTATAGATATAAATATTTGGCATAGAGTAAGACTTGGATCACCTTGTGGAGTGACAACGAGGTGTGGATTTTGTGTCTTCCTCCCCTAGGGGGTGACATGATAGCACTGTTGCAATACCTAAGGGGGCTGTCACAGAGAAGAGCGGGGGGGGTGTCAAATTATTCCCCAAAGCACCTGGAGGCAGGCCATGTGTTCCCTTTTTACGACCGTCTGATAAGCAAAGTCAAGGGCGGGGGGGGGGGGAGAAATCCAGATTGACTTAACAACCAGGTTACTAACTTATCAACTGCAGGGATTCACTTAAGAACGGAGGCGAGAAGCGTCGCAAAAGGGGGCAAAACTCAGTTAACCAATGTCTCGCTTAAGGACAGAAATTTTGGCCTCAATCGTGCTCATAAGTCAGGGACGACCTGTCTTTGAGGGGGCTGCCACAAAGAAGAGGGTGGGGTCCACCTGTTTTCCAAAGTACCTGAAGGCAGGACAAGAAACGACGGATGGAAACTAATCGAGGAGAGAAGCAACCTGGAATTAAGGAGAAACTTCCCGACAGCGAGGACAATTAACCAGTGGAACGGCTTGCCACCAGAAGTTGTGGGTGCTCCATCACTGGAGTTTTTTTTAAGAAGAGACCGGACAGCCACTTGTCTGAGATGGTATAGGGTCTCCTGCTTGAGCAGGGGGCTGGACTAGAAGACCTCCAAGGTCCCAAATTACGACTTGCAACTTTCTTTCGGCTGCCTTTTCTCTCAAGAATCTCCAGATTCTGAATCTTCAGCAGAAAGCTGAGCTGCTCTTCTGCGAAGGATGTTTGATACTGGGTCAAGGGCTAGAAGTGGTTGAGGGGGCTGTAGGTTGCACACCCGTGTCACGAGGGGAAAAAAACAAAAGGCCCGCCTTTGGAAAACCCCATGCGGAGGGAAAGGAGGGACTTTAAGTGGAGATATCCTGTATGCTGAAACGATCAGGAGGGGGAAGAATCAAAAACTGGGGGAAAGCTTGGTGGAAGTCCCATAAGCCATCTTCAATATGCTGACGATACCGTTCTCCTCTCGGAAACCAAAGAATGCCTGGAACATCTGAATCCAGAAAATCAAAGAGAGGATTTTGGTGAAC
>NW_015397362.1:0-1277 GCF_001527695.2 Protobothrops mucrosquamatus
AAGAGGGAGTCAAGCTATTCTCCAAAGTGCCTGAAGGCAGGACAAGAAGCAACGGGTGGAAACTAATCAAGGAGAGAAGCAACCTAGAACTAAGGAGAAACTTCCTGACAGTGAGAACAATTAACCAGTGGAACAACCTGCCTCCAGAAGCGGTGAATGCTCCAACACTGGAAGTTTTTAAGAAGAGACTGGACAGCCACTTGTCCGAAATGGTATAGGGTTTCCTGCCTGAGCAGGGGGTTGGACTAGAGGATCTCCAAGGTCCCTTCCAACATCATCTTCATCTTCATCTTCATCTTCATCATCATCATCATCATCATCATCATCATTATTTCCCCCTTCTATCTTCCTTCAGGACTTCTGAAACAGCTGGCAATGTTGCACGGCATTTTGCAATGACCTTAATTGTCTCTTCTCTCTCATAAACGGCACGTAGTGACATGCCCCCAAAGTGATGGCACAGGGCTCTGCCAAGAGGCGGTCCTTAAGAGTGGATCTAAATTTCCTGGAAACTTCCAGAGTTCTTTGCGTGGTGTTTTCAGCTCCTTTGTAAAATCTATTCTTCTCTTGCAAGCTGGAGATTTTTCTGATGCTTTTTTGAAAGAAGCAAAGCAAAAAAAACAAACCCCCCCAAAAAATAACCACAACGGGATTTGATTTTCTGAGTCGCTTGACCCCCTTCCCCCAAATCTTCTCCTATCTGATGGGTAATGGGTGACTAATTGTGAAGTTGTGTTGATTCAGTGGCTTTGTGGTAGATTGGCTACGGATTAGTATGAACGGGAGAGTCTCAGCTGTGAGAAATAATAATAAAGAGCAGGGAAGCAATGAGCAATAGATAACTAGCTATGTAAATCATTGGCATTAAGCATGGATGCTGAACTGGGTTGTCTATTTTAACAGCTCACTTAATACTTTTCTCACCTCCTTCTCCCTCCCTCCCCCCCTCCTCCAATCGTTCTTCTTCTAAGGCAGAGAACCCAGTTTGAATCAGTGACCCTGGATAGAACATTAACACAGTCCCCGACATACGACGACAACTGAGCTCAAAATTGCTGTGGCTAAGTGAGACAGGAGCTAAGTGAATTTTGCTCCATTTTACAAACTTTTTTGCCACAGTTAGCAATAGCACTTAGACTTATATACCACTTCACAGTGCTTCACAGCCCTCTCTAAGCAGTTTACAGAGTTGGCGTATTGTCCTCCAAAAATCTGGGTCCCCATTTTACCGACCTCGGAAGGAGGGAAGGCTGAGTCAACCTTGAGCCGGTCCAAGA
>NW_015397362.1:5175-7461 GCF_001527695.2 Protobothrops mucrosquamatus
ACAAATTGTACCTGTTATGCAACGTACACAGAGAGACATACCTATATCATCGTCTTTGGCATTCGACGGTTGCTTAGACAATGATGGAAACTTTTGCAGTTAAAGAGAGAGATGTAAATCTCTGCCCCAAAAGTGTACATAGAGAGAATCGCTAATCACAACATAGCTGAACAGCTACACAAACGGCTGAAATTAAAAGGAATGGGCAATTTCAAGTTTCCTTGAAAGATTTATTAGAATTTGGCCAAGATTCATACAGGATCGTTGTGAACCTGGAAGATGCTCAGGTCAACCCAGGGTTTCTTTTTTACTGGGGGCAACTGAAGGATTGTAGCTTTGAAGCTATTCAGGCAACTGGAGCCTTGGTGGGGGCCATTTTCCATCTGCCACACGATGCTTAACAGGTCGATTCAAATTGGAAATTGATTGACATCTACACTGAGGGTCAGCAGTGATGGTCAGCAGTTGCAGCCTGCAGGACAGGCTTAGGATGGGGGAGCAGACGGATGGGGCTAAGAGTGAGAGGTGCCCCCTCGGCCTTCTGAAATGAGGAAAAACTGGTGCTAGAAAGGCCAGCAATGTTCACCATTTGGGGCTAGTGCAAAACAGTCTGGCTTTCACACTGGATTAAACTGCCATTTGATTAATTTCTGACAGTGAGGACAATCAACCAGTGGAACAGCTTGCCACCAGAAATCGTGGGAGCTTATCACTGGAGATTTTTAAGAAGAGACTAGACAGTCACCTGTCTGAGAGGGTATAGGTTCTCCTGTTTGAACAGGGGGCTGGACTGGAACATCTCCAAGGTCCCTTCCAGTTCTATTCTATTCTATTCTATTCTATTCTATTCTATTCTATTCTATTCTATTCTATTCTATTCTTCTGCAATCCTATCCTATCCTATCCTATCCTATCCTATCCTATCCTATCCTATCCTATCCTATCCTATCCTATCCTATCCTATCCTATCCTATTGATGGTTTGATGAATATGTTAGATGGATCCACCCATGTGCCCCTCACCCATCGTTCCCAAGCCACAAGAGTAAGGTTTAACTAATCCAAACCCAACGACTCAAGTATGTTGTGTGAATCCTTTGACTCCACATGCAGTACTTCAGAAGTAAGGCACTTCCAATCCCCCCCCCATGTCCTCTGCCTGGACTCTGGATTCTCCCAACACTGCCATGTATGGTTGGTGCCAAGCAGTTCACGGATATCGGAAGAGAACACATCGATCCCTGTACCTTTGGAAACTTCCAAGACTTTGGAGCCAGCCCCTTGTCAACCTGCCCTACCTCACAGGGCTGTGTTGGGGGAGGGGAATAAACTTCAGGGACCAGCCTTGAACTGGCAGGGGCAAGGGTGGGGGGGGGAGGGAGAGAGCCACAGAAACAATGGATCCATCAATCAGTGCAAAGAATGTATGGCCCATCTCCTCCTCCTCCTCCTCTTCCTCTTCTTCTTCTTCCTCCTCCTCCTCCTCCTCCTCTTCTTCATCTTCCTCCTCTTCTCCTTCTCCTCCTCCTCCTCCTCCTCCAGCGCTGGGAGGACGGTCTTTGCTCTCTCCGGGAGGGCTAAAGGCTCCCCCCCCCTCCCGCCTTGGGACCCTGCCAGGGCAGAGTCCGAGCCCCCCTCCTTCTCCTCCCCCGCAGCCTCGGCGGGTCGGATAAAGTTCCCGGCCGAGGCGGAGGGCTGCCAGCAACCGGAGCAGCCCGGGCGCCGCGCGTCAGCTGGCCAGGAGCGCGGATGGCGGCGCGGGGCGAGGCCGTTGAAGCGGCGGCCAACTTGGCCGTGGTGGTGCGGGCAGTCGGCGAGCTGTGCCTGGTAGGGCGGCTCTGTCTCCCCGGGCCCAGCCGGAGGGAAGGGCGGGCGGGCGGGCGCCTGCTTGGAGAAGCTGCGGTTCCGGAGAGGACCTTTCCCCCCCCCTCCCTCCCTCCCCGGGACTGGCATTGCAAAGTCGGCCTGGAGGCCCGGGGTGGGCTGCGCTTTGGGCAGCCCCGATTGGCCCGGAGGACGGGCGATGGCTTTGCTGGCTGCCGTGCACGGGGGGCCCCCGCCCCCGGATTCACCCGGATCTGGGCGCCTTCCCGGGGTCTCGCGGCCAGCCGGGGCTAGGAGAGGCCGGCTTCAGAGGGCCAGCCAAAGAGACAAGGGGATGGTGACTGTAATTGACAGGCTGTGTGTCAATGTCGCCGTCTGCCTTCCTTCCTTCCCCTTCCTTTCTCTTCCCTTCCCTTCCCTTCCCTTCCCCTTTCTTTCTTTCTTTCTTTCTTTCTTTCTTTCT
>NW_015397363.1:0-1215 GCF_001527695.2 Protobothrops mucrosquamatus
CATGGCCACCTCACCCTTCAATCAGCACATTAAAGTTGGCTAAAGGAGATCAGAGAATCAAGCCAGTTAATCCTGGAGTTTCCGCTTTATTCCAAAGAAACAATATGTTATACCATGTGTCTTCTGCTTCACTGTCAAAATAATGCCCTTCCTTAAGACTGCTTCTCAATATCTTTGGGTGAAGATGCTCCCTGGAGTGCCGTTACTTGACCTCTATTTTGTGCCTGGAATATTTAGAGGAAATTGACAGAAGAGAGGGTTGATCTTATATATACATCACTGACCTGAATTTTATAGGCAGTGATGAACAGTAGAAATGAACAGGAGTAAATCAGAGCTTTGAGATGAACAATGTGGCACCATTACCGCCATTGATTGTCTTTCAGCACTGAATCAATTGCAGATTCAGTGCTGAGGTGGGGAAAAAAAATCTCAGGGACTTCAGCCTACAGTCCCTTCCACAAACTCTCCTCAATAAGCAATGGGTCTCTCCCCTTTATGACCTAGTTAAAATTAAGATCAGACCTGCAAAGGCAGGCAGTCATTCATATACAGGTAGTCTTCGACTTACAATCACAATTGAGCCAATGTTTCTGTTGCTAAGTGAGACATTTGTTAAATGAGCTTTGCCCCATTTTATGACCTTTCTTGCCATAGTTAAGTGAATCACTGAAGTTGTCAAATTGGTAACTTGATTGTTAAGTAAATCTAGCTTCCCCATTGACTTTAATTGTCAGGTCTTAAAAGATGACCATGTGACCCCGAGACACTGCAACCGTCATAAATATGAGTCAGTTTCCAAGTGACTGAATTTTGAACACATGACCATGGGGATGCTGCAATGGTTGTAAGTGTGGAAAACAGTCACTTTTTACAGTGCCGTTGTAACTTTGAATGGTGAGGGATTGCAAAATCCCGGGGTCCCGCTCCCTGCAGGACGATGGCGACGTACGTCAGCCTAAACCAACGGGCCTCGCTTTAGGTTAGGAAACACACGGACAACATGCTTCTTCAGATGAGATGGCAGGCAAAGACCCTGAAGCCTCTCCGTGCCTCTCTTTTATTGGTACATTAGCATCATCAAGGGGGGGTGTACAAAAAGACAATAGGGGGATGGCTCTTCATTGCCATACACAAAGAACAGGAAACTTAAGTCAAGGAGGTACTAATTCAAGGTAAGCTTTTCAGGAGAAATGAAACTTAAGTCAAGAAACG
>NW_015397363.1:4980-7460 GCF_001527695.2 Protobothrops mucrosquamatus
AGGGGGGGGTGTACAAAAAGACAATAGGGGGATGGCTCTTCATTGCCATACACAAAGAACAGGAAACTTAAGTCAAGGAGGTACTAATTCAAGGTAAGCTTTTCAGGAGAAATGAAACTTAAGTCAAGAAACGAAACCTAAGGCAGGCTCTTCAGGAAAAACGAAACCTGAGTCAAGGAACCAAATGGATGCAACAGAATGGTCGCTAAATGAACTGTTGTAAGTCGAGGACTACCTGTATTAAGCAGGCCAAAATCAACAATGATTTAAAAAAATAGGGTTAAGTCAAGCTTAAAGTAAAGAAACAAAATGCAATCTATGTACTGAACTGGAGAGTCAAATGCACAGATCATTCATTGCTTATTATTGATTTAGATCTTGCCTTTCCCACAAGGAGTCCTAGAAGCGTACATGAAGACCTTTTCTCCATTTTGTCCCCAAAAGAGCCCAGCTGTTGAAATAGGTTGGAGTGAGGAAAAAATGGTCACTCAGGAGTTTCCATGGTTGAGGATGAACTTGAATTTGGGTTGCCCTGATACTAGTTCTGCCTAGTGAAAATATATTATTTTACTGAATTTTTTTAATGGATGTGAATGTTAAATGTACTTACTATTTCACCAGCTACTACCCTGCTTGGTTATTATGCAACTTCCATTTCTTTCTGAAATTGTGTATTTTTCTTGTCTTTCAGCATAATATCTTTCAGATTCTAAGTTATTCTGGCAATGTTACATTATAGTATTGTATAACAGTGTTAGCTGAATTTTAATCAGGATGTAGCTTTTTTCTAATCTTAGAGCATTTTTACTCTCTCTCCTTACTTGCCCTCATGCCTTCTACTCCAGTCTCCTGGCACCTAGAATGTTTTTCTTCTCTGTCATCCATTCCAATGCTATCTTTAAAGGCGTAATTAAAGCCTCTATTTCCCATGAAGTATTTCCTATATTTGTAATACTGGATTTCCATATCAAGGATAGAGAGATAGACAAACAGACATATGTACACATGCACCCAAAGTAACTTCATTAGTTGAGAGCTAACAAGGAATGTAACTACCAATTTGGAATCCCAGATTTAACATCAACTGTCATACGCAGCAGCTGTCGCACAGCTCTTGAAGATTGTTTCTCGAAAATAAAAACTGTGCTACTAATCACATCAGAAAATCAACAAAGCCTCATTCTATTGTGCACCCTGCTGCCAGCAAATCTTCCATTCCATATCTTAACTTGCTTTATTATTTTCTTTTCTGCCCTGTTGAGAACTGGCCCATGACATTTTCCCACCTGAGGCACAGAAACATATGGCATCTTCTACCCAAAAGTCAAAAGTGTGTAATACCCAAAACAGTTAAGTTATTTTGGGACCTGAGGCAAAAAAAAAAAGCCACCTTCACTAAGCACCCTTCTCCTTCCTTGATAGTAGAAATACAATAACAATATGTTAAATAACTCAAAAACGCTTCCTGTTCCATAATACTCCCCAAACAGCTGCCTGAGGCTCTTGTCTCATTCTCCCTATTGCTAAGACTGAAACTTTATCTTGCCATTATACATTATAATTACAGATAGCTCATATGTATGGACTAAGCTGGTACTTTCATAATGAAACTTGCTTTATGACTCATAGATTCATTTTTCCCATCTGAATACCTTCCTTTCTTGAGGAGTAAATTTTGGTCTCAAACAAAACTGAAGGAAAAGGAGAAGGTAAAGAGAAATTTCCTATCTGAGGAGGGACTACAACCTTAAATTCCCACATCTCATCCCTAATCTCATCTGTTTTTACTCACTGGTTCTCTTCCTGGCTAGTTTGGAATTTGATTCCCCCCCCTCTCCCCATATCATTTCTGTCATATCCATAAGAGCTGTTCAAGCTTGAATCTAGATAATTGATCTATGATAAATATAACCGGTTCCAACCTCTGTGTCATCTCAGGATGGTTGCACAACTGAAACACAATAAAAGGACCTTAAATATATATTTCTTCTTTCCCCCTTCTTAACAATTAATAGCTATTGAGCATTATGTGGGTGGGAATAGCCTTCTATTAATTGACTGATAAATATCAGAAAAATATAGACATTTTCAACACCGTTGACATTTTTCTTTTTTTCATGGGTGTAGCTTGGGTACATTAAACAGTCACACTTAAAAAAATAAAAGTCTTGCTGTTAGTATATGGGCTCTGCCGCTGTGATGTACTGCCTTATTTTAGAAGTAAGCAGAATTTTGGTGTCTGGTCTATTTATTAGTTTTAGACTGATGTTTTACTAGAATCTTAAGAACTTCTACCTGGAACTGGGTACCAAATACATTTACTCAGACCTAGGGAATTCTGAACCAAGGAATCTATTTTCACTATCAGACATGAGCAGAACTCATTACACTTTTATACAAATATGCACTCCTTGTTGCCTCAAATCAATAATAGTAATGTGGTATAATGGGCAGTAAATGTGACCTCAGAAACCTCCCTT
>NW_015397364.1:0-1464 GCF_001527695.2 Protobothrops mucrosquamatus
CTTCCGAGCTTTTGGATTCGTGCTGGAGCCCATCCTCAGGGAACGTGTGTGTGTGTGCGCGCGCTTTGGGCTGTTCTCCATGTATTTATATGGTGCCTGTTGTGTATGTGGCTTTGTAGATGTTGATTGGGGTGTTGATGGCTGGCGACCGCCTCCTAAATACTTGATAGGCTGGTGGTAAATTCAGCACTCCCGTTGATGGGCAAAGGGCCCGTTTCCCAGGCTTCAATAAATTCCCTGGCTGTTTTTGTACCTGCTCGTCCAACAATCTTAGTAGCTGCGAAATTGAATGTATGTACTTGTTCATTGCAGCGTGAGGCTACCACTGAGTTCGGGTCTCCTCCTTGTGTTCTTGCAATCTGGGGGTTGGCTTCCTCCCCGTCCGTCCTACATAGTCACAGGGGCAATCCATGCAGGGGATCCGGTAGATTACATTGGAAGTATCTCTCACCTCCAAGTGATCTTTACAATGCATAATTTTTCCTCGTATGGTAGCCTCTAGGCGGTGTGCGATGCCCACTTGCAGGTCTCGGAAGCTGCGTTCTACTGCTTCCGAAATGTTTTTGATGTATCAATTTCCTGGTATTTCATAGCAAACCTGCTTGTGTGAATACTCAAACCAAGGGAACCAGCTCAATGTCGCCTACCTGCGTGCAGGCTTCTGGATTTCACAGAGTTCCTCTTCAGAGAGATAATATTTCTTTTATCCTGCTTGTTTCGCAACCTTTTTCAGAACGACGTGGAGAAAGTGGTGGTGGTCATCCTTGATAAGGAACACCATCCAGTAGAAAGATTCGTCTTTGAGATCATGCAGCCACCATTGCTGGCCATCAGGTGAGGGTCCTCGTTCCTAAACCCCGAATGCTGGCCTGCTGGTCCTCGTCACACCCACCAAATTCTGGACGGCAGGAGAACTTGATTTACCAGTCTTTCCTCCACAAAAACTCAGCCACCATTTCTGGCTTATCCTCCAGAATGCGAGGAGAGCAAATATTCAAGACTGCTGAATGTAGGAACAAAAGAAGTATTGATTTGCAAATATAATTAATTAAACCCATGGAAAAACATCCCCTTAACATACAGATTAGAGCAGTGGTTCTCAACCTTTTTAATGCCACGACCCCAACCGATCATAAGTCGAGGACTAAACCAGTCATAAGTCGAGGACTAAACCGGTTGTAAGTCGAGGACTACCCAACCGGTCGTAAGTTGAGGACTTTCCCTGCCTGGGAGCGCCGCGCATGCGTGATTCCGCCCCCTGCGCCGGCCGAGGCGTAGCTGGCAAGCGGCAGAGACGGAGCAGGCCGACCACCAGCTGGCCCAGCCCAAGGGAGGTAAGGCACCCGCCGGAAAAGGGGAAAAAAATGGCGGACAAAAAAAATGGCAGACAAAAAAATGGCGGACAGCCTTGCTTGGCGACCCCCATGAAATGGTCGATCGACCCCAAATGGGGTCCCGACCCAC
>NW_015397364.1:4660-7459 GCF_001527695.2 Protobothrops mucrosquamatus
TGGGTCTCCTCAGGGTGCCGTCGGCCAAGCAGTGTCGGCTGGCGACCCCCAGGGGGAGGGCCTTCTCTGTGGGTGCCCCTGCCCTCTGGAACGAACTACCCCCCGAGATCCGGATGATTCCGGATCTCCTTACTTTCCGCCGCGCCCTCAAGACATGGCTTTTCCAGCAAGCGGGCCTGGCCTAGGGAGGATTTTAAATCGGGTTTATTTTTAAGAAAATTTTAAACAGCACAACTTTAAAATATTTGGTTTTAATTTGGTTTTATTTGGTGGGGATTGTAAATACGTTTCTGTTTTTAAATATGTTGTGAGCCGCCCTGAGTCCCGTCGGGAGAAGGGCGGGATATAAATCAAATTAAATAAATAAATAAATAAATAAATAAATAAATAAATTATCTGTTGGGCTATACTAGTTTCCCACTCTTTGCCAGCCACAAATTTTGAACACACACACACACACACTCATATATACATACATACATACATACATACATACATACATACATACATACGTACGTATATATGTATATATATATATATTCAAAATTTGTGGCTGGCAAAGAGTTAGTGGGAGACTAGTATAGCTATTTCAGGCTCATTAGCCCTCATCAGCTTAGTCACATATATATATAATTTCATCTACTTTTTTTCCTTCTCCAGCTCCGATTCCCTGCTCAACCACGTGGAGCAGCTTCTGCGGGCTTTTATTCTGAAGATCAGCGTCTGCGATGCTGTGCTGAACAACAACCCTCCAGGTAGGACAGTCGGCAGAGCCGGTAATCTAGACGGCAGGCACTGGGTGGGTGGGGGGTTTCAGGCCGATATTTTGGCTTTGTTTTTTCTTCACCCTGAGTCCTGAATGAGGGGCTTCGGTTTGTTTCGAACAGTGGTGTTCCATATGAATTTTCCTTCTAGCAGTGCTGGGAAAATGAGGAAATAGTATTTTTTATTAATATCTGTAACCACCGAGCTAAAATAGTGCAGGAGTTCTCTTTATGTACCTCCCCATTAAATGGGCAGGACGCTTAGCAGGGACCAAAATATACAGGGTGCCCTTGAGTTAGGACCACAATTGAGCCCAACATTTCTGTTGCTAAGTGGGACGTTTGTTAAGTGAGTTTTGCCCCCATTTGACGTGTCTTGCCTTTCATTGTTAAGTGAATCACTGCAGTTGATCAGTTAGTAACCCAGTTGTTCAGTGAATCCGGCTTCCCCATTGATTTTCCATGACAGAAGGTCGCAAAAGGGGATCACGTGACTCTCCCCCCCGGGACGCTGCGACCCTCATAAATATGAGTCAGTTACTAAGTGTCTGAATTTTGATCCCACGACTGTGGGGATGCTGCAACGGTCGTAAGTGGGAAAAAACGGTCCTAAGTCACAATTTTCAGTGTTGTCATAACTTGGAACAGTCTCTAAACGAATTGGTGTAAGTCGAGGACTACTTGTATTTAATCACAGGCTTTAATTCTGGATTGTGCCTCTCTCTCTCTCTCTCTCTTTCTCTACCTTGTTGGTTGCAGGCTGTACTTTCACCATCCTGGTGCACACCCGTGAAGCTGCCACACGCAACATGGAGAAGATCCAAGTGATCAAGGTAAGGAATCACACAAGACTCAGAGGGAGCAGTTGTGTTTCACTGTCTCCACATCGGTCACCCCAACAATTTTAAAAACAATGACCAACGCCATTTTTAAGCATGAAACTCCACCTCGAATCTCGTCCCGGCTTCCGTTTTTACTAGCACCATTTTGAAGCATGAAATGTAAGGGTGTATGTCTACACGTATGTTGTATATAGCATGTCTAAAGGTGTGTTATGTGTACACTTTGAGAGAAAGCAACTAAATTTCATTTTTAACGGGTGCCGTTGTGCCCACAGGAAAAAAATGACAATAAAGATTATCCATCTAAATTCCATCCCAAATCTTGTCCCGGCATTTGTTTTTGTGTTTGGCTTGATCAAAATTTTGACCTTCCAGCCATGACCCTGGCATCTGATTTTGCGAGTTTACTACAGGTCACCAACCAGGTTTAAGAATTAAATTACCGTTATTTGGTCTTCCTTCTCATTGTTTACATCTGCATTCTTAGGCACCACTCTGTACACACTTTGGAAGGATCTACGGAGATTCTCAGACATCCAGGATAAAGGTGGTTTTTTTTTCACGAGGCAAGTGGACTTCCTTGTTTTTCTTTGAAGAGGTTTCGCTTCTCATCCAAGAAGCTTCTTCAGCTCTGGTGGGGGAATGGAAAGATTTATACTCCTTGCAGACAGCTGGTCATTTGCATCTTTTTAGCGAGTCGTTGAGGCCACCTGGAGGTTTACCTGTGTCCTCAGGGTGCAAATGGGTGTGGGGCCTTCTTGGAACTGCTGAAAGGATGATGGATCCACACCCATTTGCACCACTCAGGTGACCCTGAGGACACAGACGAACCTCCAAGTGGCCTCAACGACCCTCTAAAAGGATGCAAATGACCAGCTGTCTGCAAGGAATATAAATCCTTCCATTCCCCCACCATCCAGTCAGAGCTGAAGAAGCTTCTTGGCTGAGAAGCGAAACGTCTTCAAAGGAAAACAAGAAAGTCCAGTTGTCTCTAAAAAAAGCACCTTTGGGACACACTTTGAAAGTAACTCACAAATAAGCCTGGTCAGCGTTAGGAAGGTAGATGCTTTCCTAAGCCTGGTTCTGCTTACTCAGGGGTTACTATCAAGCATAAAGATCTGAAAATGCAGCTGAGCTGCAAGTCCTATGAAGTTTAGTCAGCAGTGCCAGCAGGGGGCGCTAGACCTGTGCAA
>NW_015397365.1:0-7459 GCF_001527695.2 Protobothrops mucrosquamatus
TCTCTCTCTCTCTCTCTCTCTCTCTCTCTCTCTCTCTCTCTCTCTCTCTCTCTCTCTCTCTCTCTCTCTCTCTCTCTCTCTCTCTCTCTCTCTCTCTCTCTCTCTCTCTCTCTCTCTCTCTCTCTCTCTCTCTCTCTCTCCTCTTCTCTCCTCTCTCTGTCTCTGTCTCACATGTTGGCTCAGTTGTTAAGACACTGGATTTGTCAGCTGGAAAACCTATAGCTTTTGAGTGCCGCATGAGGTGAGTTCCTTTTCTTCACCCCAGCTCCTGCCAACTTAACAATTCAAAAAAAGATATAAATGTCAATAGATAAATAGGTACCACTTCAATAGGAAAGGTAAAAGTACTCCATGCTGGCCATATGACTGCAGTAACATCTTCGGATAGTACTGGCTCAATGGCCCTTGAAATGGAGATGAGCACCGCCCCTTATAATCAGCAACGACTAGCAGAGTAAAAAATCTACAAGGACTCCTCTCTTGGTTGCTTGAATGGAGACATCTCATTACCCGAACAGGTAACATCATCAGTGTGAGTAAGGGTGGTTCTAATCCTGAGCTACCTATGTTATTTTCTGTTTAAAAGATACATAAGTTTTTTCCCCCTTACTCCCTTTTCTTCCCTCTTCTGTGTTTCAGAGCTGTGGGTCTCTTCAAAGCCCTCATTTTCCCTTTCTCACTGGTCTGTACTTTGTCACTTCCACTGTTGCCACAGCTTTTCCCGTTTCATTACAGCCCAGTAGCCAGTGCAACAGTCTTGGCCTTGGGTATGGGGGGGAAGAATGGTTTGAGCCTACCAGAACCATACCGTATAACCAAAAACAAAAATGTTTATGTGTCAATCTAAGAAGGGCTCAGGTCTGCAGCTACAGAACTGCTCAATTCTCAATCCACATTTCTCATCACCTTCTTTTGCCCTCTGTTAAGTACACCTCTGTTTTCTTTGTTGCTATGTGGCTTCCTCTATATGCTATTGTTTATTTATTCTCTTGTATCTCAAATTTGCTCTGCTGCTTGGCCTTCTTTCCCCTCTGCATATTCCTCCTTTCTTCTGTTCCTTTGCTGCTACCTGTAGCTCCAAATCATTTCTCAACAGACACACTTACTTCTATATCTCTAAAATTCTGTTTTCCACTTCTGTTCTCCTCATATCCGCAGTTAGCACTCTCATACCTTGCTTCCTTTTATTTAAGCCTTGTTTTTTGTTGTTACTGTCTTTCTCTTCACACTACTTGTCATTCAGTATTAAAGCTTGATTTATCTCTCTCTCTCATTATCTCTCTCTCTCTTTTCCTTAGCACAGGCAGCAGAAACTTTGGATCGCTCATACTGAGTTATTAGAACTGATTTATCTGCATATCACAGTAGGAAGGAAAATTTTAGAGCTGGAGGATCAAAATTTACTGCCCAGAATGAAAAGTATGTCTGTCTCCAGAGACAGGATTGAAACCCACTGAGGGAAGAAGAAAGGTAGCTTTATTGAGAACTTTTATGCTAAGGTTATTACAATAGAATGTTGAAGCAAAAGGGCATTCTTCTGAACTATTTTCTTCCTACACTTTATATTATTTCATTCATGAAACTAAAACAAGAAAAGCTGCTATGGTGAATACGGAACCTACATACTATATAGCTACACTTCGAAGGCTAATTTATTCCATTTGGTGGCACCAATAACTGAAAGTCTACCATAAACAGTCCTTTTATTGGGGGAAAGAAAATGTTTGTAATACTTGCTTTATTTTTCTCTTCATAATATTTATCCCATAATAGCCCAAATGACCACTAACTATTAATTTTCTAGCTTCCATTAAAAACAGTGATTCAGCTAATCTACAGGTCTCCAAACTTGGCAACGTTAAGGCTTGTGGACAGTCATGTATTTGAAGAGTCTGAATAAGAATGAAACCAATCACATGGTACCTCCTGATGGTCAATATAAATCCATTGAAAAACCTGCCTTTTATATTAGCTTGATTTTCTTTTGGTGACAGAAAATAAACAATGAATGTGTATGTTTGTGTATTAGCTGTCATTAAATAGTTAAATCAAAAGAAGAGGAAAACAAAAATGCTCATCCACATTCTACTAGATGAGATTTCAAAATACGTAATAGATTTCAGTAAATAACTAGTAGTATATATTGAGTGGAATACCTCCTAGGTTTGTTGAAATTTGTGCCACAAAAATTTATTCTTATCCTATATTAATTCTTGTGCTAAATCTTATTATGTGCATAGTACTATTTCTGCCTAGGGTTGAGATTTAACTAATATGTAGAAATACAGGCACTAGCAAACATAACTTTTCTGTTCATAGTAATATCCAGCTTTTAGTCACTCTGCCTTTTTGCATCTGTAGGAGATAGAGGTAGAAATTTCACACACAAAAAAACTAACATACTAACTCATTCATTAATTCGTTCATTACACACACACAAATCTCTCTCTCTCTCTCTCTCTCTCTCTCTCTCTCTCTCTCTCTCTCTCTCTCTCTCTCTCTCTCTCTCTCACTCACTCACTCTCACTCTCTCCATCTATCTATCTATCTATCTGTCTGTCTGTCTGTCTGTCTGTCTGTCTGTCTGCCTGCATGCATGCATACATACATACATACATACATACATACATACATACATACATACATACATACATACATACATATATATATATATATATATATATATATATATATATATATATATATATATATATATATATATCTTTATACATCTAGCTCTGTCTGTCTGTCAGTCTGTCTGTCTGTGTGTCTACAGTATCTATCTATCTATCTATCTATCTATCTATCTATCCAGCTGTAAAGCTACTATATAGTTTTTAAGTTGTGATGAATTTAGAAGTCATACTTCTATCACATAACTTTACATTGGTCTTTCTGGACAACCCTGGGCTGGAAAAAGATGCATTCAGACAAACCTTACCATTTGAGAAAAATGACTGATGAATCTTGCTTTGTGCATCTGGACAGAAATTGTGCCAGCAGAAATACTGACACTGAACCTGATGAGATGATAGTGATTGGGTGCCTCTGTAGCCAGATGTGCCTCCTGACAGCAAGCAATAGTAGTAGCTACAATCTTTTCCAATAAGACAAAAGATCTGCCTTGAGGCCTTCCAAAGAAACCAATTTAGAGACGATGTTCAACTCCATCTTGGAGGCAGATGGATCATGAGCTTCTATACATTTACCCCAACCCTCATTTTTCAATTAAAGGGCCCCATTCCCCATCCTTTGTTCCTTTACTGACCACAGAATTGTCTCTAGATTCATTCTGGGTTTATTCACAGTGAAACCAAATTTGAAGAAATTTGTTTTAGGTTTAGGGCATATCGGAAGTTCATTGAAACTGGAATTTAACAGATCCACAGTCACTTCCTACAGATATATTTAAAATTGTAGATTTCTGAATGATTCAAACTAATATTGTTTTAAAACCAAACTTTCCCAGATGAATCTGCCTACATATTATTAGCAGCAGCCATTTATAAAAGTTTGCTCACATCTTTTTTTTAAAAAAATCAATCATATTGCACATTTTATCACCAAGTCAAGATTGATAGTGTCATATCTGATCTACTTTTCAAGTGGCCTTACTACAGGTAGAAAGTTAACTAGTAGTATTCACAAACTGCCCAGATTTTGGTAATGTGAGCATGGGGGTCTTATCCCCTCCTCTTTTTTTCACTCGTGCCCCTCTTTTTTCACTTATGGAAGTTTACTTTGGATAGAACAATGTTTGTCGCTATACACAACACAGACTTACTTATTTTTTTTAGCTTAGAATCAACAGACAGAGCACAATTATTCCTTGAAATTTACACTTTTTAAAATTTGCCAATTTCAAGTTTAAAAATGCAAAGTCTTATAGATTATGAAGGATACCGCAAAGAAAAAAAATAAAGACATATACTACAAAATAAAGAAATATATTACATTCAGGAATTGTGTTAGGACCAATGAATATAAACATGTTTATATATATAAATATTTTAATCCTGAGAGAATGCAAAAGTGTGAGGTAAGATGAAGAGTTTCAGTCCTTCCTACATACAAGATAGATGGGGTAGGAAAAGTGTATCCATTAAGATGCTTCAGGCTGCTCAGGTTAGCCTAGTGATAAATCCTTCTGTTTTTGCACTTAATCTGTCAATTGTGAAAAGTTAAGCAACCTCATCAAATTATAAGACGTCATTGCAGGCAAATTTTTGACAGGCCCAGTAAACAATAGAATAAAATTTGGCAACATTCAAACATCCTGAAATTAGAAAAGGGAGAGTAATGTCAGAAAATCCTTATGTTGCTATTTTAGTATTCTGACTTATAGCGCTTAGACATCCTCCAAAGTTTTTTTTAAAAAATGATTTACCAACTCTAAAATTACCCAAGGGTACTCTGATATCTGAAATGGCCAGAACATACATAAATGCAATTATTTTAGGACTTTAAATAGTTCTTCTAGAATCAAGAGTTTTAAATAATGACTTGTTAGGCAAACAAACATGTAATTTGGTAAAAAAAAAAAAACCACCTTGTTTAGCAGTATAAAAATCTAAGAACAGATATACTAAAATGGTCCAATAAAACTAAATATTCTAACTTCTCAGTTTCTCTTTATTTCTCTACAACTCCTTATTAGCAAACTAGCAGCAATATAAATGATGTGAAATATTATAACATTTGTTTCCAGGTAAACCCTAGAATTCTTCTATAAAATATGGTATTGAATATCTAGATCTGGTAGTGGAAAGTTGTCTTTAAATGTGTGAGTTCATATGATACTTCTCTGGTAAAAATGATTACTTTGTTTTTTATTCTGGGGTACCTAAAATTCCAATGTGATTGTTTTTGTGTTGTTTTTTTAATCATCTTTATTACTATTTTTTTCTGAGATTTGTAGGAGGTAGCAGTAAGTATGCAATTAAACTGCTGAGTTTTTCTTTACTTTTTTTGTCAGCCTATCAACCTTAAAGGTAAATGCCTGAGACAACTTTGAATACATATTACAACCTTAAATACATATTAAGTGTACTTGGTGGTATACCAAGTGTGTATTTTGTCAGTGCAAAAAATTGTTACATTTAATAGTTAAAAATTCAATTTAATAGTTGAAGATTAACTGGCCCTAGAAAACAGGAAATGGAAATGCTTCTAAAAACTTGCCAATAAAAACTGCAAAGATTTGTCCAGACAGTTGGCCAGAACTAAGACTAACTCAAAGGTGTATGTCTGCATGTGTGCACAAACACACGATTAGAGAGCTGGAGACTAAAAGATATGAAGAATGGTTGCAGGGATTGGGTATGGCTAATCTAGAGCAGAGGTCTCCAACCTTTTGGGCACCAGGCACCAGTTAGATGGAGAGAGATTTTTCTGTGAACCAGAGAGGGCATAGTTTTGTGTGCTGCCTGCATCCCTCAGATGGGGCTTTATTTGTTTGTGCAGCCCAGTTGCTGGCATGCTGCAGCCTGGTACTGGTCCACGAACCGAGGGTTGGGGACCCCTGATATAGAAAAAAGAAGTAGGGGTGACATGATAGCAGTGTTCTAATATTTGAGAGGTTGCCACAAAGAAGAAGGGGTCAATCTATTTTCCAAAGCACCAGAAGGCAAGACAAGAAAAAATGGATGAAAACTAATCAAGGAGAGAAGCAACCTAGAATTAAGGAGAAATTTCCTGATGGTAAGGACAATCAACCTATAGAAATGGCTTGCCTTCAGGGCTTTGGGTGCTCCATCATTGGAGGCTTTTAATTAGAGACTTGACAGCCACTTGTTTGGAATGATATAGGATCTCCTGCTTAAACAGAGGTTGGACAATAACAAATCTGTTATTCTGTTATTCTGTTTCACACATCTACCAACTACACTCTCAGAATCATTAGCAACACTTACAGTATGTGCAAAAGATGCCTTTGCATTTCTTTTCCTTCTTTTATTTTTGTTTATACTCCAAACATCCATTCCATTCCCAAAAGTGTTTTTGCTCAAAATATTTTGCACACCCTGAATGAGCCCTTAGTGTACAATCTCTCTTGAACTTAGACAAAATGACTTTTATCCACCTTCCTCTAAATGCCTTCTATTTTCACAGCTGTTTATGAGATAATTTTAGTGAAAAGACAATGGCATCTCCCAAGTTTTCCCCCAAGAGTTAAGGAAACAGGAATATAAACTTGTGACTTGCTGGTCTAATTCAGAATTCCAAGCCCAGCACTTGTTCTACTAGTTGCAATTCACTTTTCCTTTTTTATTAATTAAGAGTATCATGATGTAGAATACAAATGAAAATAAAGATAATAGGGAAATGGGAAGAGGAAAGAAGGGGAAAAAAGAAGTGCAGGGTGAAGGGGAAAATGAAAAAAGGCACCTTTTTTTTCAATAGCAGTGTTCCAATATGTAAGGGGCTGCCACAAAGAAGAGGGGATCAACCTATTCTCCAAAGCACCTGAAGGTAGGACAAGAAGCAATGGATGGAAACTAATCAAGAAGAGATCAACCTAGAACTAAGGAGAAATTTCCTGAAAATGAGAACAATTAATCAGTGGAATGATTTGCCTCCAGAAGTTGTGGTGCTCCAACACTGGATATTTTTTAAGAAGAGATTGGACAGCCATTTGTCTGAAATAGTATAGGGCAGGCATGTCAAACTTGTGACGTCATGTGACGTTGCATGATGTATCGGGACTTTTTCCCCATTGCTGGCAATGGGATGGGCACGGTTTTGGAGTGATGCATCTGGCCCGCAGGCCGGCAGCTTGACATGCCTGGTATGGGGTTTCCTGCCTGAGCAAGGGGTTGGACTAGAAGACCTCCAAGGTCCCTTCCAACCCTGCTATTCTGTTAAATACAAAGTTGCTATTCACTTTTTCTGACTGAAATATATTTAATATATATTCCATTTAATCTGGAAGTGCCATTTTAGTAAACCAACTGAAAAAGAAAAGAAAAAAAACCAGTTAATTGACAGCATCAGTCTTATTGTGTCTAATATTGAAATGCTAACTAGAATCAGATTGGTAAATGCTTGAATGGGAGACCAATAGGAAACTATGAAGTGATACATCTGTTAAAAAAAATCCTGAGAGAAGTCAATGGCAAAGAATTTTAACATTGTTGCCAAGACTACTTGGACATTCCCATGCAGAAGTTAAATTTGAATCAAAGGAGTTTTTACTTTGACTATTTTTTTTGAAACAAAGTTTGTTTATGTCATGTATGATTAAATATAATCATGATGATCATCATGATGATGGGAGAGAGAGAGAGAGAGAGAGAGAGAGAGAGAGAGAGAGAGAGAGAGAGAGAGAGAGAGAGAGAGAGAGAGAGAGAGAGAGAGAGAGAGAGAGAGACCGCTAACATATAATTAGCAATGTGATACAATTTTGCAGTAATTTATCTGGGCATCCTGAAAAAAAAACTAATTGTAATTTTTACTTTGT
>NW_015397365.1:10806-13803 GCF_001527695.2 Protobothrops mucrosquamatus
TTTTGTCCCATTTTATGACCTCTCATGCCACAGTTGTTAAGTGAGTCACTGCAGTTGTTAAATTAGTAACAACTAATTAGTAACACAGCAAATTAGCATTGAGTGAATCCGGCTTCCCCATTGACTTTGCTTGTCAGAAGATTGCAAAGGATGATCACATCACCCTGGGACACTGCAACCCTCAAAAATATGAATCAGTGGCCAAGCTTCTGAATTTCAATCATATGTCCATGGGGATGTTGCAGTGGTCATAAGTGCGAACAATGGTCATCAGTCACTTTTTTTCAGTACCATTGAAACTTTGAATGGTCACTAAATGAACTGTTGTAAGTTGAGGACTACCTGTAATTGAATTATTTAGTAATTAGAAATATCGTTTGAGGTGTAAAAGCTTTGTGGAAAGAGAACATTCCTATCCAGTGCAAATCATTCACAGGTGTTTTGCGATTGCTCCATGAAAGGGGGGGGGGGAAAGAGCTAGAAGTAACACATACTCACACACTGCTATGTATTATGCAGAGAAGTAATTATGAGGGACTTGCTTGATGAAGAGTTAGCATTTTCTTCCTTCGGTTGTACAAACACAAGCTCTTCATTCCAAAATAGCCCAGCTAATATTAATGAAATACCTACCAAAAAAAAAAATTATTTGAAAGTTACAGCTTTATGGATCATGTTTCTTGACTACCCATTGCTTAACCAATAATACTCTACGAATGTCATTTGTTTCATCCAGTTTATAATTAACCTAAAACACTAAATGCAAAACACTTTAAAATGAACTAAATAAGCTGTCAACTTCAAAAGCTATCAAAGTAAATGAAAGTACACCCATTAAATACAAGCATATTTGTAAGAACGAGCATGATGGGTTCCAATAACATTCTTCTAAAGTTGCCTTTGTAATTGAGGTGGGATACAAGTTGATTAAATAAACAAATACATCATGTTTTTTTTCCTCCTGTTTAAGGTTGACTCCAATTTCTTTTAATATGCATTATATCTTGGCTTCATAACTAAGGGGTCACTCATTCAATGCACTGCTGATCAGATAGTTGCAATGCAAATCTTATTTCAAAAGAAAAAGCCACTCAGTTCAAAACAGCTTGTTCCCAGGGAAGTTTCATACAATTTTAAACTAAATGCATTTAAATATATTATAGGGATCTTATAGCTTCCCACATAACATCTTCGTATTTCATGAATGTAGATGGGCTCATTACTTGTAAATGCCATTGGCAGGTTACATAAAGAGGGTCCAAGAATGTATTTGAAACATTTACTAATTCTTCAAAAGACATCTAAGCATTTTAATAAAAGTTATATTGTGACACATTGACATGCATTAAAAATAAATCCTGGAGAGTAATGAATGTGAAGAAAATCAAACTAATGTTTCTGGGAAGGATCTTCTCTAAAATAAGAATTGAGCTATGCTATCAGTTTGCCACATAGCAATTCTTTTTCCTCTAATGAGTTGTAGAGGTTCATTATTGAAACATGAATTTTGTGTACCCCATCAAGCCATTTCTAAAGCCATAATCATCTACTCTTGATATCTCAAGCCAGTTAAAATTGAAGAGTAGTAATACTACATTCAGCTACAATAGCTTCAGGAACATAGCTTGGGGAGACTTTTATGTTCAGTTTTGATTGTCAAACATCTTCATAAAATGATCTTTTCCATTTAATGGCTGCAGTAGTTCTTCAATATACATTCCCACATGCTATGCAATAAATCTACTGCACATATTTTAAATCCTTTTTTTTTTTCATGTGAGCTTATTTGTAACAATGAACTATAATGGTATAAAGTTGGAGGAAACATCAAGGAGCGCAACATAGAGCAGATAATAAATGTGATAAATGTAGTTATTTTTATTAGTAAATTATTAGCAAAGCATATACATTTCATTGTTTTAGAACTGGAGGAAGAAATATTAAACTGTGCTATGCTGATAGCTGATAGCTGAAAATTCAAATGATCTGCTAACTCTATTAATCAAAGTCAAGGTGTATAGTAAAAAGAAAATGGGCCTAACTCTATTAATGAAAGTCAAAGTGCTTAGTGAAAAGAAAATGGGGCTAAGATTAAATATAAAGAAGACCAAACTAATGACAACAGGTCCAGCCTTATAACTGACAGTGAAAATGTTAAAGTGATGCACAGCTTCTATCTTTTAGAACAACTTCTCAACTGTAAAAGCCAACAACAGTGAAAAAGTATTCCACAGGCTTGGTAGGGTAGCAATGAAGTCCTTGGAAAAAATATTCACCTGCTGATATGCAGTGCTTTTTTTTGTCATAGAACGCATGGAATGATGTTCTGGCACTTTTTTTTTGAACGGAAGAACTGGTTCCTTCTAAGCTGCCAGCAGGAGTAAAGCTCTGGCTCGGTGAAAGGAAGCTGCCCAGGGAAATTGGGGGCATAGAAGATCGACCCGGAAACACTTCCACCTCCCTGAAAGCAGACCCTCTTCTCTTCCTTGGTTTATGGGGCTCCCATCACCGCCGTGGCCTGTCCTCACCCCCATGTTGGCCACCAGGGACCAGGACTGACTCCTGGAGCGAATCTCTTTGAGGGACCAGACACGCTTCCAAAGCAGCAGTGCCACCGCCTTGGTCACTCTGGCTCTGGAGGAAGCCTCTGTGTCATCAGAGGTGGAAGAGGACAAGATGGCAGAAGACATGCTCGCTCCAAACAAGTGCCCTCTCAAAAGCTGCAGCAATGGTATCCATCAGCTGATGTTCCTCACGTGATCTGGGCCTCGGAAGCTCCCTAAAGCGGTTTCTTCTCCCCCCCTGCTGCTCCGTAAAGGGCTTTCGACTGGAGCTGGAGCTGTGCATGAGTTCCGGCACCTTTTTTTTTTTTTTTTTTTTTTTTTACAAAAAAAGCACTGCTGATATGTCTTCACCAAAAAGATCAGAAATATTTATTTTATTGAACTTTGGGGTTGGAGAAAACTTGAGAATACAATGGATAACCAAGAAAACAAA
>NW_015397365.1:13924-17840 GCF_001527695.2 Protobothrops mucrosquamatus
CCCCCTGCTGCTCCGTAAAGGGCTTTCGACTGGAGCTGGAGCTGTGCATGAGTTCCGGCACCTTTTTTTTTTTTTTTTTTTTTTTTTACAAAAAAAGCACTGCTGATATGTCTTCACCAAAAAGATCAGAAATATTTATTTTATTGAACTTTGGGGTTGGAGAAAACTTGAGAATACAATGGATAACCAAGAAAACAAATGAATGGTTAATAAATCAGTTTAGACTTTTTAATCAAGGCTCAAATGATCAGACTCAATGTATCATTTCTTCAACACATTATGCAAATTAGCCTTTGAGAAATCTCAAAGTACTGTGAAAGGTGAAAGGAAAAAGAAAAGAATGACCACTTATCCACAATTATAGCAGTGCTAAGGTCACCATTGGTAAACCTGAAGGGCTTGATTGGGAATAGATCATCCTAAAGAAGGCCCATGTAGATAGATGGTAACAATCAACATGAGCTTAATGTCACATAATCAATCAATCAATCAATCCATTTTAGAACAGAACAGAACAGAATGACAGGGTTGGAAGGGACCTTGAAGGTCTTCTCATTCAATCCCTTTCTCAGGCAGGAAACCCTACACCATTTCAGACAAATTGTTGTCCAGTCTCTTCTTAAAAACTTCCAGTGTTGGAGCACCCACAACTTCTGGCGGCAAGTTGTTCCACTGATTAATTGTTCTAACTATCAGGAAATTTCTCCTTAATTCTAGGTTGTTTCTCTCCTTGATTAATTTCCATCCATTTCTTCTTGTTCTGCATTCTGGTGCTTTAGAGAATAGGTTGATCCACTCTTCTTTGTGGCAACCCCTGAGATATTGGAACACTGCTATCAGGTCAGCCCTAGTCCTTCTTTTCATTAAACTAGTCATACCCAATTCCAGCAACCGTTCTTTATATGTTTTAGCCTCCAGTTCCCTAATCATCTTTGTTGTTCTTCTCTGCACTCTTTCTAGAGTCCCAACAACTGATTACATTGTGGTGACCAAAACTGGATGCAGTATTCCAAGTGTGGTCTTACTAAAGCATTATAAAGTGGTATTAACATTTCACGTGATTATGATTTTATCTCCCTGTTAATGTAGCCTAGAACTGTGTTGGCTTTTTTTGGCAGCTGTGGTATACTGCTGGCTCATATTTAAGGGATTGTCCACTAGGACTCCAGGATCTTTCTCACAATTACTACTATGGAGTCAGGTACCATCTATGCCAGGGATGTCAAACTGCCGGCCCATGGGCCGGATGCGTCATACCAAAACTGCACCCACCCCATTGCTGGCAATGGAGAAAAAGTTGTGATACATCATGACATGTCACGTGACGTTATAAGTTTGATATCCCTGATCTATGCTATTACCTGTGCATTTGGTTTTGCTTGCCTAAACGTAGAACCTTACATTTTCACCATTGAATTTCATTTCGTTAGATAGCACCCAATGTTCAAGTCTGTCAAGATCCTTCTATATCTTAAGCCTATTTTGGGAGTATTGGCTATTCCTGCCACATGGTTTCATCTGCAAATTTGATGAGTTCTCCATCAATCCCCCTCATCCAAATCATTGAAGAAGATATTGAACAGTACTGGGCCTAAGTCAGAGCCTTGGGGAACCCCACTACATACTTCCCTCCATTTTAATGGTTATTAAATGTAAATGATTAATAATTATTAAAGATAACTTAATACTAAATGCCACAATTAAATAGAAGAAGATTTCAATCCTGTTGCTTCAGTTTGGGGGGCTGAAAAAGAATTTTATATTTATGAAAAGAAAGTCCATGTTTTCCTAACAATTTGAGTCAATGATACATTTTTCATATTAACACAGCATAGATTTTCAAGAAACATGTGTTGGTAGAAGTTAAATTCTAAAAAAACATAATTATAATTCTACCAATTATCTTTCAGAGCAAAATTTGGCACTGTGTTATGCATGAAAGAATATGAAAGATAAGAGAATAAAAGAGGGAATGTTTTTTGTAATGCAGTTACAAAATGGAAACAGATAATTATGTAATTTTACTAATTACAGCAAGCCATTCCTTGAGTTGAATTTTGACAAAAATCAATACTTGTATTTATTTAATTACACTTCAATAGGGAGTGAGTAGAGTTATTTCTGCAATTATATAAAATTAAATCAGTTGCAGTAACCTGTTTTTCTCAGTGTCTTGATCTGTCCTGAACACAGCTCTGGAATTAATGATTTCTTTACTGTCTGGAGCCCTATAAATAACTTTATAGGAGTGAAGCATCAGATTTTTTTTTTAACTTCATGAGACTACTCATTGTCTTGTTTTGACTTCCTCTGACTGGAGATAGCAGAAGCTGATCATGGAATTTGTGTTTCTGGTCTAATGTTAAATCAACATGGTCTGAGAATAATGATTGGATGCTTAAGTCTGGAAGTACTTGATATCCAGGGTGGATATCAAAATTATTCTTAATAACATTGCCAATATCACCAGATATCATAATATTTTTGATATTATAGCCATCAATCTCATTAGATTTTGCCATATTAACATATACATATAAACATATTAAACATATATATGCACATATTGTATACCTGATTTGAACAAACAGTTGAGTTTGTGAAAAATACAGTCTCAAACTTTTAGAGATCTTAACTGAATTGCAATCATTTGGCTAATTACAATTTTATCTTTAAATGAAAGCAATAGCAATATGATTTTGCCAGGACAAGGCAACGAAGGGTATAATGGCACAAATTAAATAGATCTATTCTCTGCCTGGAGTGCACACTAAAAATAATTTTGCAAGCAATGAATTTGACCCTCTTCAGCATTTTAAATATTTGTCTTGCAATGCTTAACTCATCTTAGGACTCAGGTAGCATGAAAACTGAAGGCAGCCTATTAAGATAATTCAAGAATATGCATCTTGTTGTAAATAAGAGATTTATTCTAAAATTTCAGTTGTTAGTGGAAGAGTTTGGACAATCATTTGTCTGAAATGGTATGGGGTCTCCTGCTTGAGCAGGAGACCCCATACCAGAAGACCTCCAAGGTCCCTTCCAACTCTGTTATTCTGTAATTCTGTTAATCTAAACATTTGAGAATATTCTGAGACTTAGATTAATTAATATAAAATTACTATTTTTATCCCATTGTATTGTATGACTGCTATGAAAGAAATGCTACTACAATAAACATTAGTCCAGTTCTATCCAAACATGTCTATACAAATAAGCATTGAGATTAAAAGGGCCATTCATGGTTTTGGGTATAGCTGGGGTTTAATGGTATGAATAATTATGCATAATGGCAATTACTGAATAGTTCTGTGAACTATCATGAATGAAAAGAGAGAAATTGTTTGAAAAAAATCAAAAAGAAAAAAAGTCTAGATGCCACTGCCCCAAAGTTATGTTTGCATTTGGAGTGTACAGTATTTGGAGCGTGCATTGCTGTTTTCTTTTCATTCTGAATTTTGTCAATTTTTACAAATTTATTTTACAAATTTATCAAATCCCCAAGCACATCAGTATGATTTCAATCCTCCCTCCCTCCCTTCCTCCCTCCCTTCCTTCTTCCTCCCTCCCTCCTTCCTTCTTCCTTCTTTCCTTCCTTCCTTCCTTCCTTCCTTCCTTCCTATTGATTGAAGATATCTTGGAAAGCCATATCTGAAAGGTTTTTTGAAATGTTTGTAACATTAAGAATAAGCCAATTAGACATTTCACCTCCTTATGTGTTGCGTTCAGGGTTCAGGCTTCAACTCTTAGAGCCCCGTAACAGGGGTGAGAATTTTAGAGGGACCCTCGCAAGGGTGATCACCTTGAATAGGGAAAGATTTTTCCCCTTGCCACCGACCCAGTGTGCCGGACGTTCCAACGGTCACAGTAGGGAAATGCGATGGCGTATGAACAGAGTCCTAGGACAAACTGAGGC
>NW_015397366.1:0-7458 GCF_001527695.2 Protobothrops mucrosquamatus
TTGGGGGCAGAGGGCAGCCTGGAGACACACACACACACACACACACACACACACACAGAGAGAGAGAGAGAGAGAGAGAGAGAGAGAGAGAAATCCCAATTGCACATCCTTCTCCTTATAATTTCTCTCAGGCTGCCTCTTGCATTGTGTAATGTGGGGGGGGGGAAGCTTCAAGGTTTCATCATCAGGGTCCCCCCCCCATTCGCTCTTAGACCCGCAGGAGCAGAAAGCATAGCTTGCATTCCTTGTAACACCTTTCAGAAGGATGCAAGGATTCAGGTGTGGGGGGGAGATTTCTCCTCCCCTTCCCCCTTTTTCCAACGACTCCCAGCGGGGCCTGGGGGGGCAGGGGGGGAGTGGGGCGAGGTGGGGAGGTGGAAAGCAATTTCCAACATTTCTATCTGACCCAGCAGATCCGGATGCAGCTTTCTGGAATAAGGGAAGAGGACCAGTCGGAAGCCTGAAAAGCCAATTTGCGGAAGGATTTTGGACCGATCTGCTTTCAGCCTAGGCTGTGCAGCTTCTCTCTCCTGCAGAGGGGAGGAAGGGAGGGAGGGAGGAAGGAAGGAAGGAAGGAAAAGAAAGAGAGAGGGATGGAAATAAAAGAGAAAGGGAAGAAGGAAGGGAGGGAGGGAGGAAGAGAAAGAGAGGGAGGAAGGAAGAAAGGAAAAGAAAGAGAGAAAGAGAGGTGGAAATAAAAGAGAAAGGGAAGAAGGAAGGGAGGAAGAGAAAGGGAGGGAAGGAGGAAAGGAGGAAGAGAGGAGGGAGGGTGGAAGGAAGGAAAAGAAAGAGAAAGAGGGATGGAAATAAAAGAGAAAGTGAAGAAAGAAGGGTAGAAGAGAAAGAGGGAGGGAAGGAGGAAGAAAGAGGAGGGAGAAAGAAAGGAAGGAAAAGAGAGAAAGAGGAATGGAAATAAAAAAGAAAAGGAAGAAGGAACGGAGGAAGAGAAAGAGGGAAGGAAGCAGAAAAGGAAGAAAGGAGGGAGGGAGGGAGGGAGAGAGAGAAAGAATGGAGAAAGGAAAAGAGAGGGAGGAAGGGAAGAAGGAAGGAAAGAAAGAGGGAAGGAAGGAGAGAGGGAAGGAAAGGGAGAAGGAAAGAAGAGAAAAGAAGGAAGGAAGGAAGGAAAGAAGAGAAAAGAAGGAAGGAAGGAAGGAAGGACTTCAACCTCAATGAAAAACAGATCAGGCAATTCCAGACTGACCATCTGTTTGCCAAAATCCAGATTCCCTTCCTGGATTTTCCCTCCCCCCAAATCTCAGCTTCCGCCTCCTCTGATCTCTTTTCCAGATCCAAAGCACCTTTCCTGGCTTTTAGCTTCCCTTCGGCTTCCACCACGGGGCTGGCACTTCGGTTTCGCCCTGAATTTTTCCCAAAGAGAAAGAGATTTCCTCCGGAGAGGCTGGTGAGAGCCGCGGGGGATGCTCCCATGCCAAGGTGCGCGCGCATGAGCACGGAGGCCCTCCACGGCTCACACGCGCCGGTGCCGGTGCCAGGGCAGGCCTCGAACGATCGATAAGATTTCTCCTCTGGACACATTTCCACCGCAAGAACAGCTGCCTTTCAGTCGGAGGCAGAAACCTTGCCGAGAAAAAGAGCTTTTGGCGCATTGTAGCCAGAGGTTAAAACCAGCAAAACGCTATTTATTGGCGGATTGATCTCGGCCTGGCTGACCAAATTAATGTGCAAGATAATGAAACACATTCCCTCCCCCCCCAAAAAACACACACACACACACAACTGAAGACCAAAGAGTTCCCACAAAATGAAAAACCACAGTCTGCAGGATATGCCACGTTCTGTGACTCGGCCACAGCTAACTCAGCTCTGATATATTTTATCTATGAAATACCTATACTGAACGTGTCCTTCCCAATGGCTTGGGGTCCTATTTTGGTCATATGTTGAGGACGACCTACATCAGGGGTCTTCAAACTGGGCCCTTTGATGACTTGTGGACTTCAGCTCCCAGAATTCCTCAGCGAGAGGGTTTATTTACTTTCCCAAGTTCAGAATTTGCGAGTTTGGCCTCCAGTTCCTCGTCCCTCTCTAAAATCCAGAATTTAGACTCTCATCGCTGGAAGCTTTCCAGAAGACGCATCTGTCAGAAATGGTGTAGGCAGGATCCCCTGCTTGGGTTGGGGGGGGTTGGTCTAGATGACCTACAAGGTCCCTTCCAATCCTGTTGAACTATTCTGAATCCCTTTCTTCCTTTTTTTTTTTAATCCCTTCGACGGACTTGGCTTCCAACCAGCCGCTAATAAAAAGGCCCATCTAGATTCATTAGTTAATTTTCCCGTGTTCACCTAGGAATGGGGCTCGGAGAGTGATTTTCCGTCTCTGACAAGATGGTTAAAAGGAAATCTATTCGGGAGCCTTGATTATTTATTTAGTTTTTCTTTTTTTCTTTTTAAGCGGCGAAGATTCCCTGATGTTCTTCTTTGCCCTGAGCAAATTTCCGGGTCTACATTTTAGAGTCAATTTCTGAGAGGTGACTTTTCTCTCTAACTTCTCTTCTTTTTTTTTAGGGGAAAAAAAATAAAATAAAACTGGGTAAAGGATCATAATGATGTGGCCAAGGATGTATAGGTAGTCCTCAGCTTACGACCACAATTGAGCCCAACATGTCTGGTCACTAAATGAACCGGTATAAGTTGAGGCCTATCCGTATTTTGTCTTTTCCAGGGACCCCAGTTCCAGTTTCCAGTTTCTGCTGATCTACTTGGAGCAATGACCTGTCTGTAACCCTTGGCAGTCATATCCCATGGGACAGTTAACGCCGATGTGAATGGATCGTCCTTATTTTTATTCTGTCCTTTTTATTTCCCTTTCTTTTAGCTAAAATACTTTTAGTATATTTTAAGTATTTAAGAATGTATTGGAAATAGGGGTAGTCCTTGACTTACTCGCATTTTTCAGTGCCGTTGTAACTTTGAACTGTTGTAAGTTGAGGACTACCTGCACAGTCCATTTTTTTCTCTGGGCCACCCCGCCTTCTCTGCAGAACCAGGAGGAATCAAGCTTCATTTTAATTTTAGCCACAATAACATATATATATATAAACGAGGTCCCACTCGTCATCTTCAGGCTGGGGTCTTCGGCTTTACAACGCTAAAGCTCAGGATGTTACAACACAGCCAACCACCCAGGATGTTGCTACACAAAACTCAGGATATCACTACACTAGATCTCAGGATGTAATCACACAACCCAGGTCGTTATAACACAAAAGACTAATGGGCACACAGCCAGCACCTCAACTGCTCAGGATGTTACGAAACAGCTGAACAATCCACAAACAATAGCTCCCACACAGCCAACCAATCCACCTACAGCAACTAAGCCAGCACTCCACACACCCCCACCAATATTTATAGAGACGGCAGCTCCGATCACACTTTGCTCGCACAAGCACGAAGCCGAAGGCCCCAGCCTGAAGATGACGAGTGGGACCTTGTCGAAATGTCGCCAAGATACTCTCAATCTTACACGGGAAAAGACCCGAATACGCCAAGACCTGCATATGTATGTATGTGTGTGTATATGTGTGTGTGTGTGTGTCCTTAATAGTATTAAAAACATGAATCCCGGGTATACACATAATGTGAAATAAAATAAGGTGATCACCAGGATAAAATCATAAACACAAATGTTTAATCTACAAAACCAAGCTTTCGTCGGCCACACTACCGACATCGTCAGGGTATAAAATGCTGGATCCAGCCACATAAAAACGAACTCCCGTATCCAGCATTTTATACCCTGACGATGTCGGTAGTGTGGCCGACGAAAGCTTGGTTTTGTAGATTAAACATTTGTGTTTATGATTTTATCCTGGTGATCACCTTATTTTATTTCACATTATGTGTATACCCGGGATTCATGTTTTTAATACTATTAAGGACACACACACACACACATATACACACACATACATACATATGCAGGTCTTGGCGTATTCGGGTCTTTTCCCGTGTAAGATTGAGAGTATCTTGGCGACATTTCGACAAGGTCCCACTCGTCATCTTCAGGCTGGGGCCTTCGGCTTCGTGCTTGTGCGAGCAAAGTGTGATCGGAGCTGCCGTCTCTATAAATATTGGTGGGGGTGTGTGGAGTGCTGGCTTAGTTGCTGTAGGTGGATTGGTTGGCTGTGTGGGAGCTATTGTTTGTGGATTGTTCAGCTGTTTCGTAACATCCTGAGCAGTTGAGGTGCTGGCTGTGTGCCCATTAGTCTTTTGTGTTATAACGACCTGGGTTGTGTGATTACATCCTGAGATCTAGTGTAGTGATATCCTGAGTTTTGTGTAGCAACATCCTGGGTGGTTGGCTGTGTTGTAACATCCTGAGCTTTAGCGTTGTAAAGCCGAAGACCCCAGCCTGAAGATGACGAGTGGGACCTCGTTTATATATATATATGTTATTGTGGCTAAAATTAAAATGAAGCTTGATTCCTCCTGGTTCTGCAGAGAAGGCGGGGTGGCCCAGAGAAAAAAATGGACTGTGCAGGTAGTCCTCAACTTACAACAGTTCAAAGTTACAACGGCACTGAAAAATGCGAGTAAGTCAAGGACTACCCCTATTTCCAATACATTCTTAAATACTTAAAATATACTAAAAGTATTTTAGCTAAAAGAAAGGGAAATAAAAAGGACAGAATAAAAATAAGGACGATCCATTCACATCGGCGTTAACTGTCCCATGGGATATGACTGCCAAGGGTTACAGACAGGTCATTGCTCCAAGTAGATCAGCAGAAACTGGAAACTGGAACTGGGGTCCCTGGAAAAGACAAAATACGGATAGGCCTCAACTTATACCGGTTCATTTAGTGACCAGACATGTTGGGCTCAATTGTGGTCGTAAGCTGAGGACTACCTATACATCCTTGGCCACATCATTATGATCCTTTACCCAGTTTTATTTTATTTTTTTTCCCCTAAAAAAAAAGAAGAGAAGTTAGAGAGAAAAGTCACCTCTCAGAAATTGACTCTAAAATGTAGACCCGGAAATTTGCTCAGGGCAAAGAAGAACATCAGGGAATCTTCGCCGCTTAAAAAGAAAAAAAGAAAAACTAAATAAATAATCAAGGCTCCCGAATAGATTTCCTTTTAACCATCTTGTCAGAGACGGAAAATCACTCTCCGAGCCCCATTCCTAGGTGAACACGGGAAAATTAACTAATGAATCTAGATGGGCCTTTTTATTAGCGGCTGGTTGGAAGCCAAGTCCGTCGAAGGGATTAAAAAAAAAAAGGAAGAAAGGGATTCAGAATAGTTCAACAGGATTGGAAGGGACCTTGTAGGTCATCTAGACCAACCCCCCCCAACCCAAGCAGGGGATCCTGCCTACACCATTTCTGACAGATGCGTCTTCTGGAAAGCTTCCAGCGATGAGAGTCTAAATTCTGGATTTTAGAGAGGGACGAGGAACTGGAGGCCAAACTCGCAAATTCTGAACTTGGGAAAGTAAATAAACCCTCTCGCTGAGGAATTCTGGGAGCTGAAGTCCACAAGTCATCAAAGGGCCCAGTTTGAAGACCCCTGATGTAGGTCGTCCTCAACATATGACCAAAATAGGACCCCAAGCCATTGGGAAGGACACGTTCAGTATAGGTATTTCATAGATAAAATATATCAGAGCTGAGTTAGCTGTGGCCGAGTCACAGAACGTGGCATATCCTGCAGACTGTGGTTTTTCATTTTGTGGGAACTCTTTGGTCTTCAGTTGTGTGTGTGTGTGTGTTTTTTGGGGGGGGAGGGAATGTGTTTCATTATCTTGCACATTAATTTGGTCAGCCAGGCCGAGATCAATCCGCCAATAAATAGCGTTTTGCTGGTTTTAACCTCTGGCTACAATGCGCCAAAAGCTCTTTTTCTCGGCAAGGTTTCTGCCTCCGACTGAAAGGCAGCTGTTCTTGCGGTGGAAATGTGTCCAGAGGAGAAATCTTATCGATCGTTCGAGGCCTGCCCTGGCACCGGCACCGGCGCGTGTGAGCCGTGGAGGGCCTCCGTGCTCATGCGCGCGCACCTTGGCATGGGAGCATCCCCCGCGGCTCTCACCAGCCTCTCCGGAGGAAATCTCTTTCTCTTTGGGAAAAATTCAGGGCGAAACCGAAGTGCCAGCCCCGTGGTGGAAGCCGAAGGGAAGCTAAAAGCCAGGAAAGGTGCTTTGGATCTGGAAAAGAGATCAGAGGAGGCGGAAGCTGAGATTTGGGGGGAGGGAAAATCCAGGAAGGGAATCTGGATTTTGGCAAACAGATGGTCAGTCTGGAATTGCCTGATCTGTTTTTCATTGAGGTTGAAGTCCTTCCTTCCTTCCTTCCTTCTTTTCTCTTCTTTCCTTCCTTCCTTCCTTCTTTTCTCTTCTTTCCTTCTCCCTTTCCTTCCCTCTCTCCTTCCTTCCCTCTTTCTTTCCTTCCTTCTTCCCTTCCTCCCTCTCTTTTCCTTTCTCCATTCTTTCTCTCTCTCCCTCCCTCCCTCCCTCCTTTCTTCCTTTTCTGCTTCCTTCCCTCTTTCTCTTCCTCCGTTCCTTCTTCCTTTTCTTTTTTATTTCCATTCCTCTTTCTCTCTTTTCCTTCCTTTCTTTCTCCCTCCTCTTTCTTCCTCCTTCCCTCCCTCTTTCTCTTCTACCCTTCTTTCTTCACTTTCTCTTTTATTTCCATCCCTCTTTCTCTTTCTTTTCCTTCCTTCCACCCTCCCTCCTCTCTTCCTCCTTTCCTCCTTCCCTCCCTTTCTCTTCCTCCCTTCCTTCTTCCCTTTCTCTTTTATTTCCACCTCTCTTTCTCTCTTTCTTTTCCTTTCTTCCTTCCTCCCTCTCTTTCTCTTCCTCCCTCCCTCCCTTCCTTCTTCCCTTTCTCTTTTATTTCCATCCCTCTCTCTTTCTTTTCCTTCCTTCCTTCCTTCCTCCCTCCCTCCCTTCCTCCCCTCTGCAGGAGAGAGAAGCTGCACAGCCTAGGCTGAAAGCAGATCGGTCCAAAATCCTTCCGCAAATTGGCTTTTCAGGCTTCCGACTGGTCCTCTTCCCTTATTCCAGAAAGCTGCATCCGGATCTGCTGGGTCAGATAGAAATGTTGGAAATTGCTTTCCACCTCCCCACCTCGCCCCACTCCCCCCCTGCCCCCCCAGGCCCCGCTGGGAGTCGTTGGAAAAAGGGGGAAGGGGAGGAGAAATCTCCCCCCCACACCTGAATCCTTGCATCCTTCTGAAAGGTGTTACAAGGAATGCAAGCTATGCTTTCTGCTCCTGCGGGTCTAAGAGCGAATGGGGGGGGGACCCTGATGATGAAACCTTGAAGCTTCCCCCCCCCCACATTACACAATGCAAGAGGCAGCCTGAGAGAAATTATAAGGAGAAGGATGTGCAATTGGGATTTCTCTCTCTCTCTCTCTCTCTCTCTCTCTCTCTCTGTGTGTGTGTGTGTGTGTGTGTGTGTGTGTGTCTCCAGGCTGCCCTCTGCCCCCAA
>NW_015397367.1:0-1732 GCF_001527695.2 Protobothrops mucrosquamatus
AAAAGAACACAACACCCCTCCCCTCAAAGTTCTTGCTATCGTCCTTGATGAATAGTGGTTACATAGTCCTTCAGATATGTGGGAGGCCGATGCCCTCGCGTTGATCGGCGGGGAACTGTGTGACTCGGTTCAGCTCTTGCCTCGGTACTCTTCCCTCTGCGTGGTTGTCCTTGGGCCGCTGCAATGGGTCTCGCTTCTCAAGGTGGTTGACTGACGGGTGGAACCAATGGCCAATACTCGTCCCCGCCGTTGTCTCTGGCCCCGCCCGTGTTGTCGGCCACGCTTTCTTGGCGTAACCCAGCGACCCCGATTCGGCCCCTCAGTTGATCAAGGTGGCGCCGCCAAACCCGGTTATCCTCCACGCGAACTTCGTAGGATCTGGGCCCGGCGATAGAGATGATGGTCGCTTTCACCCACTTCGGCTCCCCCGCGTGATTAAGGGCATACACTAAATCCCCCTCCGTAAAACCCCGAGTTACCTTTCTGGATTCCGGTGGCGTGTCCGTTTGGTAGCTGGGATGGAGGCGAGCCAGGGGTGACCTCAGTCGGCGACCCATCAACATCTCCGCTGGGCTCCGGCCGGTGGCGGCGCAGGGTGTGTTGTGCTGTGCCAGGAGGAACTGTTCGAGCGTTTCTCGCCGTGCGCTGGCCCCCATTCTGGTGAGCGCTTCCTTGGTGAGCCTCACCATCCGGTCCGCCCGTCCGTTGCTCTGAGGGCTGTAGGGCGCGATCAGCGTGTGACGGATGCCCAAGTTCGCCAGGAATTCTTCCATGTCCTTCGTGGTTAGTTGCGGCCCGTTATCGGACACCAGGACGTCTGGTAATCCGTGGGTCGCAAACAGTCTGTCCAGGGCCTTGATGGTAGCACTCGTTGTGGTGGACGGCATGGGGATCACCTCCAACCACTTCGAGTAGGCATCCACCGTTATTAAATAAGATCGGCCATCCACGGGGCCGGCAAAGTCAACATGGAGACGGGACCACGGTGCTCGTGGGATCTCCCACTCCAATGGGGTTGCTTTCGGTGGGGCTGAGCGGGATTCCTGGCAAGGATCACAGGTGGCTACCCACTCCTGTATGTCCTTGTCCTGCTGTGGCCACCACAAATAGCTCCGAGCCAGCGCTTTCATACGCACGATCCCCGGGTGCCCCACGTGTAAGGTATTAATCACCTTTTTCTGTAGGGCTTGTGGGATCACGACTCTTTCCCCCCATAGTACACAACCCTTACACACAGAGAGTTCCGTTCTTTTGGCGAAGAACGGCTTGGAGTCCTCTCCTTCCGCCTCCTGCGGCCACCCCCTCAACACCCAGTTCAAAACCCTTCCCAACAGTTTGTCTTTCTTGGTGTGCTCAGCGACGTCTCTCGAGGTGACCAGGCTGGAGGAGTCGATGTCCACCAGGAGCACGGTGGCAAACGGTGCTGGGTCGGCGATGTGGCCGGGTGTTGGGCATCGGCTGAGAGCGTCTGCGTGGCTGATGCTGGCCCCGGGTTTGTGGATCAACTCGTAGTCGTACCCCGCGAGGAATATTGACCAACGGATCAATCTGGGTGACAGGAATTGGGGAGTCTGTTTGTCCCCCACCAGCAGTCCCAGTAGAGGCTTGTGGTCCGTGATGACCCGGAAATGCCTTCCATATAGGTACTCGTGGAATCGCTTTGTGCTAGCCACGATGGCGAGGGCCTCTTTGTCCAGCTGGCTGTAGTTTCGCTCAGCTGGGGACATAGTCT
>NW_015397367.1:5719-7458 GCF_001527695.2 Protobothrops mucrosquamatus
TTCTGGAAGACAGAAAGTAAAGAAAGAATAAGAATACAATAAAACAAACCAAATTCTAAACTTGCAGGAGCCTAAACACCAAAATTAAACTGCTATGTGGCCCACTGCCTCACAGTCTATTAAAGTTGCTCTTTGGAACTCTTCACAGCTTCACCTTTCTTTTCTCTTCTGCTCTCTTCCTGGAGTCTGGAACAATATCTTTGGTGGTGTTTGCTTCTGGGGTTCCGGAGCTTCAGCATAATTTAGGTGAGTTAAATGAACCCCTTGAAGTTCGGAGCAGCTATGAGCAACTAAGAAGACAAGACATGGGTCTTTTTTCTGATGCACTTTGCAATACACCCAACCTCTTGCTTGCAGCTGGGCATAAGCTGTAGTGTCAGGTAGCCCAAAAGTCACAAAACGGCATGTCACCTACTCTGGCTGTGCCATGAATGGGAATTCACTGGAGAAAGCAATTATCTTTGGGAGAGTTAGCAGTAAAAGGAAACCAGGCTGCCAAAGAACACGGTGGTGGACGCCCTCAAAGCTGACACCAGCCAGAGCACAGAACAGCTCAGAGAAGTAGCGCAAGATCGGAAGACATGGAGAGGCCTGGTCCAGAGAAACGTATATCTTTTTTTTTTTTAAAAATAGATTTTGATGAAGAATTCCATGATGATCAAAACCATTAACCACTTCAAAATGCAGAATTTGCTTTTGTTAGAGTTCAATTCAGAACTCTTGACAGGAAACTGTCAAGGAGAAAAGCAGAAGTAGATTTATTTATTTTATTTATTTAATTAAACTTATATGCCGCCCTTCTCCCAACAGGACTCAGGGCGGCTTACAGCATATTAAAACAATACAGGCACTATCCCCAATAAAAACCAATTAAAAACAAATATTTAACCGCTGTGTTACATTAAAATTCTAATTAAAATTGTCCCTATTTAAAATTCTCCCTAGGCCAGACCCGCTTGCTGAAAAAGCCATGTCTTGAGGGCGCGGCGAAAAGTTAGGAGATCCGGAATCGTCCGGATCTCGGGGGGTAGTTCGTTCCAGAGGGTGGGGGCACCCACAGAGAAAGCCCTCCCCCTGGGGGTCGCCAGCCGACACTGCTTGGCCGACGGCACCCTGAGGAGGCCCGCTCTGTGGGAGCGTACTGGTCTGTGAGAGGAAATCTGTGGCAGAAGGCGGTCTCGGAGATATCCAGGTCCGATGCCATGGAGCGCTTTAAAGGTGGTAACTAACACCTTAAAGCACACCCGGAAGGCCACTGGTAACCAGTGCAGCTCGCGCAGTAGCGGCGTTACGTGGGAGCGACGAGTCCCTCCCAACACCGCCCGCGCGGCCGCATTCTGGACCAGTTGAAGCCTCCGGATGCTCCTCACAGGGAGCCCCATGTATAGAGCATTACAGTAGTCCAGGCGGGAGGTGACGAGAGCGTGAGTGACTGTGCGCAGAGCGTCCCGGTCCAGAAAAGGACGCAACTGGTAGATCAGGCGAACCTGATAAAACGCCCCCCTGGTCACGGCCGACAAATGATCTTCCAGTGTCAGCTGTGGATCCAGGAGGACACCCAAGTTGCGTGCCCTCTCTGAGGGGGCCAAAATTTCGCCCCCTATAGACAGCGATGGAATCAGCTGACTATGCCGAGGCGCCGGCAACCACAGCCACTCGGTCTTGGAAGGGTTGAGTCTGAGTCTGTTCCTCCCCATCCAGACCCGTACGGCCTCCAGGCAACGGGCCATCACGTCAAG
>NW_015397367.1:12399-13688 GCF_001527695.2 Protobothrops mucrosquamatus
ACTGCTTGCCGATGGGAAAGAGGAAGGAGAAGCCCATTGCTTCTGAATACCTTCCAGGAAAATTGAGGGGCACGGAACATGGTGTTCCGTTGCCACCTTCTTGGAAAAAATTGGCCTGGGTGTGGATGTGGGATCGGCCTGAGGAAGTGGAAACTGTTCAGTCCCTATGTTAGCCGTGGCGGTAGCTTTTCGAAGGATCATTAGAAAATGGTTGGGATTGAATAATCCCCCTGAAGGAGATGCCTCAGGTGGAAGCTCCTCATCTTCTGAAAAGGCAATCTCGGGTGGTTCCTCCTCATAAGGAGATGAGTAACCACTCCCTGAGGACTGGGTCGGAGAGTCAGGCTCCCCAGTCGCCAGGCACTCCATGGGGGAGTCTCCTGAGAGATTGGACAAGTTAGTGGCTGTTGGTTCAGGTGGGCGTGAGCGCTGCGTCAGAGCCCTATCCACCACCTTAGTCAATAATGCCTCCAGACGCCCGTCCGAGAATATGTCCCCTATGTCAGAGCCCTTGGGTAAGGTAGGCATCAGCGAAGCTACTGGCTCAGGAGTGACGTCCGAATTGGCGGCATGATCGGCGGAGGCGGGAAACAGAGTTGACGCCACTGCCATGCCTGGAATGGACCATACTCCCTGACTAGGATCCGGTGGACCCAGAGGTAGCTCCATCTCGGTGGCCGCCATGCTATCCAAATTTATTTGGGCCTGCCTCTGTGCCCTGCAGAACTCCTTCTCCAGGGCCTGGTGCCTACGGCTGGCTTGCTTTTCCGCCAACTTGGAGGACTTCTTAATTGTGTGCTTGGTCTTGGCCTTGCACTTGCCTGCCGCCTTCTGGACAGAAGGAAGATTGCAGCCGTGACCGGGAGGTGGAGGATTCACGCCTGAAGACTGGGGCAACGAGGGTCCTTCCATCCCGTTTGAGCTATCTCAGAACCAAAAGCCGAGATAAAAGCTCTGGCAGGCAAGTTGTTGGCGGAAGCGGTATTGGAGCAAGTGCGCGGACTGCCCCCCTGGTCACCCGACCAATGAAATTCTCTCTGGGCTATGGTCATGGTAGTTGAGGCAGAGCCGAAGGCACGTTTGGAACCATCTGTTGGGCTCCTCCCGGAGGCCTTAGATGACCAGGCAATGTGCACCAGAACAATCAGCTCCAAATTCTCAGGTCCGTGTGGACAATTTAAATGATGGCGGCTACCGGTGTGAAGGGGAGACGAACACCACCCAGATGGTCCTGCCTCAATCGTTCTTGTGTGTGTGTGGCCCTGACTCCTCAGGACCTTGCCACACCC
>NW_015397367.1:16701-18540 GCF_001527695.2 Protobothrops mucrosquamatus
AGTCCTTCCCAAGGAGTTGGGATAGGCAGATCTGGTTGTTTGGTGGTGTGAAAGGGATCGGTGCAGGATGTAAGCTGTTCCGACTCAAGCTGCCTTTTGCAATTGACCGATGGGCATTTTGTCAGTGCCGATGGTGTTCAAGAATAACAATAATTTGTTATTATTTAAAATAATTTTTAAAAATAACGGAACAGTGCCTCATGGAAGGACAATGAAACATATAACCACTCAGAGTCACTTGGAGCCACGCGATGGGCAGCAAATAAATTTAATAAATAAAAAAATAAAAAAATACAGAGAACTGTTTTGAAATACTTTTCTGAAATTTTAGGAAGAACACTGTACTTCAACCTAAGTATACAATTAACTTTGAATGGTGAATTCATTTTAAAGATTAGAATATGCTTGTAAAATTTTTGCACTAACTAATGTAATATTTTTGTTTTCTCTATGGATTCAAAGCAACTCTTATTGAACTACTTCCACGGTGGCACTCTTTTGAAAGAAATCTCTATTACTTTTCTAATGAAAAAAAATCTTGGAAGGATGCTCGTAAAGATTGTCAACAACGTCATGCTGCAGATTTGGTTACTTGTAGATTTGGTGAAGAACAAGTGAGTACAATCATATATGTCACCATTTTTCTAAAACGAGTGTTTCATGAAAAAGCCTCAATTATTTTTCCAAAATGAAAATCAGTTGCTGGTGGCTGAAAATGGGGGCAGCCGGGAAGCTGCCTGGATCCCCAACACAACAGAAGGAGAGCAAGTGAGAGTAAGAGACGCAGAAGGGAGGAATAGATGCTGGATGTTTCTGGAGCCACTTCTCTGTGTTGGCCGGTGGAGTGATAAGGGCAAGAGAGAAAGTGGGTGGGGGGGCATCCTTGATCAGGCCTGTTTAGGACCCAAGAGGGAAGAATGCAGGGAAAGAAAGAGAAATGGATAAAAAGGGAGAGGAAGGGAGGGAGGGAGGGGAAAGAAAAAGGGAGAAAAGGGAGAGGAAAGAAGGGAGGGAGGGAGAGGAAGGAGAAAGAGAGAAACATGGAGAAAAGGAACGGTAGAGGAAAGAAGGAAGGAAGGAAGGAAGAAAGGGAGGGAGGGAGGGAGAGGAAGGAGAAAGAAAGAAACTTGGAGAAAGGGAACAGGAGAGGAAGGGAGGGAGGGAGAGGAAGGAGAAAGAGAGAAACATGGAGAAAGGGAATGGGAGAGGAAGGGAGGGAGGGAGGGAGAGGAAGGAGAAAGAGAGAAACATGGAGAAAGGGAACGGGAGAGGAAGGGAGGGAGGGAGGGAGGGAGAGGAAGGAGAAAGAGAGAAACATGGAGAAAGGGAACGGGAGAGGGAGGGAGGGAGGGAGAGGAAGGAGAAAGAGAGAAACATGGAGAAAGGGAACGGGAGAGGAAGGGAGGGAGGGAGGGAAGGAGGGAGAAGGACAGGAGGAGAGTTCCTCTTCCACCAAAGGACCATCCCCGGTACTGGAATGGGACAACTTGCCACAGCTAATTTGCCACGTGACAACTCGCCATGGCCAACTTGCCATGGGAAAGGTTGCTGTGGAAAAATTCTACAATTCAACAAATCCTTTAATTATTTAAAATAATTTTAAAAAATATTAATTACGGCGAGTTGTCATAGATCCCCTATTTACCGTTGCTTTATACCCATAGATGCTCAAAGCCCCCAAAGGTTCACAAAGACTGATGGCTGGGAAGGGGAGAGACTCAGTCAGTCCTTAATGGGATGGGGTGGGGAGAAATCATGGGCCACATATGTTCCTCCCTTAAACCTTAATTTCCAATAAAGTTTATATCATCTCTCTGTGTGTCTCTCTCCCTCCCCTCC
>NW_015397368.1:0-7457 GCF_001527695.2 Protobothrops mucrosquamatus
GGAGGTTAGCACCAGAGCAAAGGTAGTATTCAAAGGCAACAGGTACATCTAATAAAGTTGAAACTGTTTGCGAGTGGAACAGGTTAGCCTTTGTGGGGAAGATGGACCCAAGACTGGTTGGTAAGCAGATCTGGTCAGTCTGTAAATGCCCCAAGGAAATCATTTAGGCCACCTTACAGAATAACAGAGCTGGAAGGGATCTTGGAGGTCTTCTAGTCCAACCTCCTGCTCAGGCAAGAGACCCTATACCATTTCAGACAAGTGCTTGTCCAGTCTCTTCTTAAAAACCTCCAGTGTTGGAGTATTCACAACTTCTGAAGGCAAGTCGTTCCACTGATTAATTGTCTTCACTGTCAGGAAATTTCTCCTTAATTCGAGGTTGCTTCTCTCCTTGATTAGTTTCCATCCGTTGCTTCTTGTCCTGCCTTCAGGTGCTTTGGAGGTTAGGTTGACCCCCCTTCTTCTTTCTGACAGCCCCTCAAATATTGGAAGAGTGCTATCATGTCTCCCTTAGTCCTTCTCTTCATTAGATCAGACATACCTAGTTCCCACAACCGTTCACTGCAGTGCTTTTTTTGTAAGAAAAAAAAGGTGCCGGAACTCACATCTTGTTAATCTTTTGCTTAAAAAATTATATATTCAGTTCTTAACATAAAATTAATTTATTGTATTTAAGGCAAATGTTCATAGTAAATTGTACATTAAAAATTTAAAAAAAGTTTTTCAATTCACCAACCATTTTTTAAAATAAAGAAATTATTTACCTTTTGCACGTAGTCAATCACTGTACACACACCCACACATGTCAGTTGTGTAACGAAACATAACGGTCGCCGCCCGCAGTAAGCACTTAGCGCGCGACCACACAACCAAACACAAGCCGAGCAGTGCCACAAGCCGAGCAGCGCCATCACAACGAAGTACGCATGCATCGAACTCGACACACAAGCAGCCCGCATGTACCGTTTTAATGATTTTGCCACCGACCTGCTACACTTGACAGGGCGATTCAAGTCCACATGGACCAAACATCAAATTTTCAAAAGTTACTTTTAAAATTTGGAAAATCCATTGAAAAATGGTGCTGGAACTTTGTTCCGGTGCATTCTATGACCAAAAAACCCCCACTGGTTTACTGTATACTTTATCCTCCAATCCCCTGATCATTTTTGTTGCTCTTTTCTGCTCTCATTCTAGAAGTTCATGATAGGACACAACACTGCAAGATGTCCCTAATGAAGAGGCACCTTCGAACAGCTTGACTTTTTGGGGTGCATTGTGACATCTCCCCCCCCCATCAGAACCGTGTGGTTAAGATCCTGTATCTTTCTACTTATTTGCATAGCAACTCTTCAAATGTTTCGAGACAGTCATCATGGCATCTTTTAATACATTTGGGCAGGGTTCAACTAACTCAACTTTCTCCCAGAAAGTCCTGCAAATTGACAAGAAGATAAGAAGATCGTCAAGTGTTTGAGAGGCAACTCACTTGTCAAGCTCAGTAGGTTGAATTCGATAGCCTGCTCTTGTATTCCCGGTTGGCGTTTCTGATGTCCACCGATATCTCATTTTGGTGTGTCCCTGAGAGCTATGAATGAGAGCACTAGTTGTTGTTGTTGTTGCTAGTTGCAAAGTCGTGTCCGACCCATGGACAACGTTCCTCCACCAGGCCTTCCTGTCCTCTACCATCTTCTGGAGTCTCTTTAAGCTCACTCCTACTGCTTCAGTGACTCCATCCAGCTACCTCGTTCTCTGTCGTCCCCTTCTTCTATTTTGATGGATGTTGCAAGAAGCTTATTTTCCCTAAATTAATGGTGCCACACTACATAAACCAACTGAGTCACCAGTCCATTTCCCGCTCTGCAAAAAAATAAAAAATAAAAATTGTCCATTATTTTTAAGTGTTCAAGGTTGCTGATTTTTCAAAACAAACCATTAACTACAAAGCAAAGACCCCAGCTGGCAAACATTTTGCTTCCAAACACATCCTTCTCAAAGTATCTTATGGGTTTTTCAGGTTTACAATGGAGAAATCCTGATTGTAGATTATTTAGGAATTGATATACCCAAAAATAACGTGTTAAGCCTGGACTGGTTACTGAATTGATAGCCCATCTAATTATTTCCAGATGTTCTGGTGTACAGGATTGTCCCAGATTAAGAAAATATAATGGGACTGAATGGTGTATAACAAAATAAGGGAGAAAGAAGAACAAGTGCTATTATGACAAGCATTTACAACCACTGTCAACTGCATACTTATTAGATCAGTTATGCCAAAAAAAACCCAAGTCATCCAGCTATCATAATAATAATAACAACAACAACAACAACAATAACAATAACAATAACAATAACAATAACAATAACAATAATAATAATAATAATAATAATAATAATATTGGAAGGGACCTTGGAGGTCATCTAGTCCAATCCCTTGCTCAGGCAGGAAACCCTATACCATTTCAGACAAATGGTTGTCCAGTCTCTTCTTGAAAACCTCCAGTGATGGAGCATTCACCACTTCTGGAGGCAGGTTGTTCCACTGGTTAATTGTTCTAACTGTCAGGAAGTTTCTCCTTAGTTCTAGGTTGCTTCTCTCCTTGATTAGTTTCCATCCGTTGCTTCTTGTCCTGCCTTCAGGGGCTTTGGAGAATAGCTTGACTCCCTCTTCTTTGGGGCAGCCCCTGAGATATTGGAACACTGCTATTATGTCCCCCCTCGTCCTTCTCTTTGTTAAACTAGACATACCCAATTCCAGCAGCCGTTCCTTATATGTTTTAGCCTCCAGTCCCCTAATCATCTTTGTTGCTCTTCTCTGTACTCTTTCTAGAGTCTCAACATCTTTTTTCATCCTGGTGACCAAAACTGGATGCAGTATTCCAAGTGTGGCCTTACCAAGGCCTTGTAAAGTGGTATTAATACTTCAGGTGATCTTGATTCTATCCCTCTGTTAATGCAGCCCAGCACTGTGTTGTTAATGTCTTCCCTTTCAACAACTCCGATCCATTTTAAATCTCGAGATTTTGCTATACGTAGAAGGCTGCACATTGGATTCTTTCGATCAAAATTCACCTTCTGACCTCGGTAGAAGGGAGAAATGATTCTAAAGAAATTTGTCTGGAAAATGCCATAGTTACTTTCAATCACGAAACAAACTCTTTTTTTTTATAGCTCTTGAAAAGATGTATTGAAACCAAGGGATTCGGGCTAAATGATTGAGCACAGTGAAAAGGCTTGTTGATCCTTTAGTAAGGGAGGTTATCATAACAAACGTTTCCACAAGATATGTTTTCGTAGCAGTGTGTCATTATTTCTGATAACATGCCGCATCAACGGGATGAAATTTGATTAGGCATAGACACAAGCTCACCTGTGTAGTAAATTTAGCGATAAAATGGTTACCACCTATGTGGGCTCGTGATATCAAGGGATAACATCACTTTTAACCTAGATCAAATTTGTCTGCGGCCCTTGAAAGCAGCTGCATCTTTTCCCAGAACTGGATGGCTATTTTCTGAATTGGTGCCAATTCCTGGAGAAAGGTGGGGCTGCTTTAAAGAGTTGCAGACAGATGCCGTGCTCACAATCAAGCACACTCTCACACTTCAGAGTGTGTGTGGCCATGAGCACAGCATCTCTATACAACTCTTTAAAGCAGCCTCACCTTTCTCGAGGATGTTTCATCAATTCAGAAGATAGGCATCCAGTTCTGGGAAAAGATGCAACTGCTTTCAAGGACCTCAGATAAATGCCATTGTGCCCACAATAAAAAATGACAGCAACGGTTATCTATGTATCTATGTATCTATGTATCTATGTATCTATGTATCTATGTATCTATCTATCTATCTATCTATCTATCTATCCATCCATCCATCCATCCATCCATCCATCCATCCATCAACTATCTATCAATTATCTATCTATTTATCCATCCATCCATCAACTATCTATCAATTATCTATCTATCTATCTATCTATCTATCTATCTATCTATCTATCTATCTATCTATCCATCCATCCATCCATCCATCCACTATCTATTTATCAATTATCTATCTATCTATCTATCTATCTATCTATCTATCTATCTATCTAATTATCTATCTATCTATTTATCAATTATCTATCTATCTATCCATCCATCCATCAACCAACTATCTATTTATCAATTATCTATATCTATCCATCCATCCATCCATCCATATCATCCATCCATCCATCCATCCATCCATCCATCCATCCATCCATCTATCTATCTATCTATCTATCTATCTATCTATCTATCTATCTATCTATCCATCCATCCATCCATCCATCCATCCATCCATCCATCCATCCATCCTCCATTATCTATTTATCAATTATCTATCTATCTATCTATCTATCTATCTATCTATCTATCTATCTATCTATCTATCTATCTATCTATCTATCTATCTATCTATCTATCTATCTATCTATCTATCTATCTAGTTTGTAGCCTTGTGGGAAGCCTTCTTTTAACAGCTGAGATGGGTCTTCTTAAGTCTGAACCCTTCTGGATGGATTGGACTTCAATGTCCATAGTCCCCCAGCCAGCATCGCTTTTTTTTAATGTCACTGGATAATTATTCTTGGTAATGCTAACACCCCATTGTCTGTATTTAAAAAAAAAACAAGAGCTCTGATTTACACTTAATGCAAGATAGGACATTTCATGGCTGTGTCTCCTTCTCCCAGTCTTTAGCCTGGTGATGGATGGTTTGTTTACACAAGAGAAACAGTCAACAAATGACTTGCTGAGAGGAGACCATAAAATTGAAGGGCATCTATCTTCAAAGCTGCATTGATCTTCGTAATTAAAAAAATAACCCACCCAAGGTGATTAGACAGTCAATTAAGTCAGGGTTTGGCATCAGGATGGCTTTCCTTGAACAAGAGGTTGGCCAAGCTGGAACAGAAGTTCTGTTCAGAATCTCTGTAACCATAACTCTGTACCTGGGAAGCGTAGTTCAATAGCTGGAAGGCCATGGGTCCCTCTCCTTACCTATCTGTAGAATAACGAGTCAAAAAGGTAACCAGAGAAACAGCTAGATGGGTCTTGTGATTTCAACATGATCGAATGAAAAGAAGGACTAGGGGTGACCTGATAGCAATCTTTCAATATCTAAGGGGCTGTCAAGGAGAAGAGAGGGACAACCTGTTCTCCAAAGCCCCTGAAGGCAGAACAAGAAGCAATGAATGGAAACTAATCAAGGAGAGAACCAACCTAGAACTAAGGAGAAATTTCCTGATAGTGAGAACAATTAATCAGTGGAATGGCTTGCCTTCAGAAGTTGTGGGTGCTCCAACACTGGAGGTTTTTAAGAAGAGGTTGGACAGCCATTTCTTTGAAATGGTGTAGGGGGTCGGACTAGAAGACCTCCAAGGCCCCTTCTAACTCTATTATTCTGTTATTCAGAATTACAATCAGGAACTATGTCAAAAATCACTGCATTGACCCAACTAATGAGTCTATCTTTCCATTGGGGGAAGGATACATTTTTGTTCGGCCAAAGATGGCCTATGTTTTAAACTTTCCAATCTCTCAGGATCTCTCTAAAAATATAGTAACCACTTTCTTTCTTTTTTTAATCTCCAAGATACTCATGATGTTTCCCAAACATCTATTTCTTCAGAGAAAATGTAACCCCAAAAGGAGAGAGTAAAAGAAGGAGGGCACCGGAATGATTCCATTTAAAACATGCTGACATTCCTAGCCTGTTGGGTTACGCTCATACATCATGTTCATCATCTCTGTAACACTCCCTACGCGGACTGAATATCAATGTTGCAAACCTGATCGGGTTTTCTGAAAAGTAAATAAAGTTATTGTGATTGACTTTTTTAATTTTTTATTTTTTTTCCCAAACTCTCCCCCATACATATACCGTGATATTTATCAGATGTTAACATACATTCTTTTTACATTCTTATATATAAGATACTTTTAATAAAATGAAATAAATACATACACATGACTTTTGGTGTTGCTCGCCCATTTCCCCTTTCACTGCATCCACACTCCTTCTTCTCTACCTTCTTTCTCCCTTTCTTCTCTTTCTTCCCTACTTCCCTCTTCTTCCTCTCCTCTTCTCTTTCCTTCACCACTCTCCTCCCCTTTCTCCCCACTTCTCCTCTTCTCCTCCAACCTTCCTACTTCCTTCTCCCCTCCTTTACTCTTTTCTCTCTCCTCTCCTTTCTTCCCTCTCACTTGACTTATTGATTAGGATATTTGGAGGGTGGCTTTCAGAATTAAGTAGCCTGCCTCTTTTAGCATGATCCAATCTGGGCTGGTCACCAGGACCAGAGAACGTCTCTCTGGGCTCCAACAGGAGTCCAAAAACTCGGAAGACAAAACCCCTGGTCCCGGTGACCGACCCAGATTGGGCCCTGCATCTTTATCCTGGGACACGTAGATCCGCCTTCATTCGTGTCTCTTTTTTGCTTCTTTAAAAGCAGAATCTGACAGGAGACGAAATCTTTGGAGAGGATCAGCTTGTAATAAATCCTCGGTGAGTTGTCAGCAATGCAACCGGAACAACCTTTTTTTCCAGGAGAGATCTCTTCATGTGACTGCTAGCAACTCCCAACCATCTCAGCTAGCATGGACAATATGTCCGAAGGGGATTGAAGGTAACATTTCCAAGCCCCCACCCCCCCACTCCCTGTTTGATGATTTATCTGATGGTACTTCCAAGTTAAGATCCTCCTGTGATTTGTCTCCCCCATCCCCAAGTTCCTCCAAAAAGTTTGGAGAGCAAAACTTGATATCTTGCAGTCATTCCTCTGCTTGAAATATATTTTCAGAGTTTGTGCCATGTTGAGATGCACAATGTGTCACGGCTTTAAGTTCTATTATCTTTCCCCCGGTCCTTCTGTGATTGATGGGTATGTGCCGAAGGAAGAAACTGTGCTGAAGAAAAAGTAACCTTGATATAATTGTAGTAGTGTTTTAGTTGGATGCTTGTAAGGTAGATGGAAGGCAGTGCGGGGCTGATCTGCATATTCATTGGCACATCTTTTTTTAAAATTATTCACTCAAGTTCCCCCAATCTTAATGTGATCAGTCCTAATGGCATCTACTTTTTTTTGTGTAGTGTTTTGCCAATCAACAAAAGAGCATGTGAGTGTTTGTAATTGCTACCCAACATCAAGAGAATCTTGATGAATGCATATAGACCACTTTATCGTGAGAAGGCTAATGTTGTGATCGTGGCTATCATTGCCATCAGCTCCCTGCTATGTATCAACAGCCCTGCCTGAGCTGGCCGACGTGATAGCCGGGGTGGCGGTGGACACCCCCAGACTTATGGTCTTGGGGGACTTCAACTTGCCATCAGCGGGCGGGACGTCGGCGGCAGCTCAGGAGTTCTTGGCTTCCATGACGGCCTTGGACTTGACCCAGTTAATTCAGGCCCCCACCCACATGG
>NW_015397369.1:0-2267 GCF_001527695.2 Protobothrops mucrosquamatus
AACACAGCTTGTAATATTTGGTTTTAATTCGGCTTTTATCGGGGTTTATTTTCTGTATTTTTGTATTTTGTAATTTTTTGTATTTTGTGTTTATTATTTGTTTTTAATATGCTGTGAACCGCCCTGAGTCCTATGGGAGAAGGGCGGTATACAAATTAAAATAATAAATAAATAAATAAATAAATAAATAAATAAATAATAGAACTACAATAAAACATCTTGTCAGAAGCTCTGGGAATCTTTGATGTGATCTCACAAAGTTTTTCTTATGTTCCTTAACTCATTAAAGCCATTAAAAGTACTCCTCAGTTACACTAGTCAATCAGTAATCGTTCGAAGTTGCGATGGCACTCAAGGAGTGACACTTATGACTTGTCCTCGGGGTTCTGATGTCCCAGCAAATCCCCTCCTCAGTCGCATGATTGCAATCTAAACTCTTGGCACCCAGCTTGCACTTAAGATGGCTGCCCCATCCTGCAATCCCACAATTGCCATTTGAGACCTTCCCTTCTGGCTCTCTACAAGATAAGTCAATGGGGAAACTGGCCACTCATGTAAGTCATTCTCACTGATTTTTCTCCTAAGGAGTGCACTATATGGATTACGAGATTCCAGGAATCTTATACCCTGTAGTGTATGCCTGCCTGAAGCACCCCCTACCCGGACTCCATAGTGCACACGTCCATCTGTCTGCATTCACACGTTTACACAGCTTCCCATCCCATGTCATTATGCATTTATACAGCTCCCTTTTCTGCCCTCACCCACACTCTGCACTGCAGTGCTTCTTCCTACACTTGTCTGCAGTCAGCCCAGCCTTCCCCCCAGCTGCACTTCGTAGCACTTGCCCACCAGCCTTCTTGCAAGCCTCCCAGGACTTTTGACTTCCTGCTGATTTCCCCATTGATTGATTTTTGTTGTTTGGAAGCTGGCAGGAAGTTACAAGTCACAGTCATGTGAGATCCTCGCTTAACAACACACAATCCTTACATAATGACAGCAATGGGGAGTGTTGGGATTGCAGTTGCTAAGGGATACGGTCACATGATAGTTGCCTTTATGACTGCATCGCTTAGCGACAAATTCCAGTCCCAATTACTATGAAGCATGGACTATCTATAGTAATATTTGTACTTTATTAAAAGTGGCAGTGACAATGGGTTTTTATGCGCTGGTAAATTTATCCAGAAAACCATGACATAATCTTTTAAGTTTCCGACAGTTTGGAAACAAACTTTGTAAATTAGAGGCTAGGCTAATTGTAGTTAGAAGGTGCTTCAGGTATAACTTTGAACTCAGGAGTCAGCACTGTGGTCTCACCCTTCCCCATCTCTTTTACGGGTTCAATAATTTCATGCTTTTGAAATATGACCCTTCTCTTTTCTTAATGCTAGATTGTCAGTTGAATGATTCTTTGTTGTAATTAAACCAAAGTTTTGTATTATATTCCGTTGAAAAACAATGAGTTCATTTTCAGCCATTGACCCAGTGTCTGATGGTGAAGAGTACTGCAGTAAATTCAGAGAAGTGTGTTAGGAGACTTTCAAAGGGAAGAACATATTGTGACAGGACCATAACCTCCCCCACCCTTTTGTTGGTAGAGTTGCCAAGTATTATATATTACATTGTGTCTTCATGGTCTGTGGTTTAGGGAATCTCATACAAAGCTAGAAGCTCTCCTATCAAGAAAGTCAGAATGCAAAATTTGGAGTTTGTGTTGAGCACATTCTGTTTGGTAAATTTAACTGAAAACAGACCAGAATCTCATTGAAGACCTCTGCCCTGGAGTCAATGGCATCTTATGTATATATATATACACACACACATATATATACATACACACATATATACACACACATACATATATATACACACATACACACACACACACATATATATATATATGCACACACACATACACACATTCACACACACATAATTTCTATTGAATATTTTTTTAACAAAATAAAAGCAATACCAGTATTAGAAAAGAAACAAAGGAAATAAAAAAGAATAGTGAATAAGTGAAAAAGAAAAGAGAAATGAAAGAGAAAAGAAGAAAAAATTGTAAAGGAGCAGAATCCAATCTTTTTGACAGTACTTATAGAGGCATTTATATTTTATCCGCTCTGCTTTTCTAAGGTTATATCATAATTTCCTTTTTCTATAAGCTATCCTTTCTAACCGTCAAACCTATAAATCACAGATTCATTTTTTTTGTTCATCAAGTGGAGGTCTTTCAAGGTATTCTAAGTTCTATTATTTCA
>NW_015397369.1:5947-7456 GCF_001527695.2 Protobothrops mucrosquamatus
GGTGCCGCCAACCAGACAGTGTCGGTTGGCGACCCCCAGGGGGAGAGCCTTCTCTGTCGGAGCGCCCACCCTCTGGAACGAGCTGCCCCCAGAGATCCGGGTGATTCCGGATCTCCCCTCCTTCCGCCGCGCCCTCAAGACTTGGCTGTTTCAGCAGGCAGGACTGGCCTAGGGGGTATTTTAATTGGTTTCAACAAAAATTTAATAGAGCGGCCAATTCAAATATTTATTTTTAATTATTTTAGATTTGTATTTGGTATTTATGTGGGATTGTTTTAAACTGGCTGTAAGCCGCCCTGAGTCCTCCGGGAGAAGGGCGGGGTATAAATGAAATAAATAAATAAAATAAATAAATAAATAAATACAAAAAATTGGTGGCAAGTCACAGTTATAACAGGAATTGGGATGGAGTTGGATGGGGAGTGGACAGGGTGGGACAGAATCATAGAAAAATTGGTTAAACACACCTACGTGCTACTTATTTCTGTTTAGCACATTGGAAAAGTGGCCTGTCCTTTAAATGCATATAGTAGGATTTAGGTTTCTTGCTCCTTGACACCTTGTGATGTTTGATGAAAGAATGCCTTAAACATTTGCCATTCCTCTGTGCTTTAACATCATCCATCACTACATTGCGACATTCTTGTGAAAGTGGGTGTCGTTTATGCAATTCTGAACAAGTCAAAATCTGGTAGCTGAGTTCCGAATTAAATGTTTCCAGTTTATCTTTATTTGCTACTCCACATATCCATGCTTATCATTTTTTTAAATATGTGCAATGTAAAGGGGTGGGTCCTACTTTGAGAAGCAGCTCAGATTTGGGGTCTTTTTTTAAAAAAAAGTAAACTTAAGAAGAAAAATGAGGCGCAAATCTTCGTCTTCTCAGATGGAGTTGCCCAATACCATCTTTCAAATACACCCTATTGGATGCTATTGGCTGCATCCTATTGCAGCTCATGGTCCATTAAAGCAACAGCTGCTGTTCAATGATTGGCAAAGAAAATGAGCTTTCATTTAACCAACTTGGTTACTCCTCAGGGCCATCCCTTCAGCCCTTGTGCTTTAGCAATGTTTTTCTGCCTCCTAACACTCTGTCCTGAGGTTTCACTTTCACCAATAAGAGTGGATGCTCGAATGTAACTGCCGCTCAGTCTTAAATGGCGGTGACTTAGTCATTGAAAGCCCTTGTGGTGTTGCCTTTTAGAAGCTGTGAGCAAAGAATAAAGGCTTCCGGCTAAAGCCAATGCAGAGAGGAGCAGGACAGATGTCCCCTTTTATGTGGTACACAGGGAGAATGGAATGTTTTCAGAACTGAGAGTTAACACACAATGTATTCCATTCTCCCTCTGTACTAGAGTGTTTTCTTTTTAAGACTGTAATGGAGTTAGTAATTTCAGCAGTGATGGTTGTAGCTCATCTTTGTTTTGAGTGCTGAGTAAATTCACCCTTTAGGTCAGGGGTAGGCAACCTTGGCTCTTTTATGACTCGTGGACTTCAACACCCAGAATT
>NW_015397370.1:0-4670 GCF_001527695.2 Protobothrops mucrosquamatus
CAAACCATTTCAGTGCAGAAAATTACCAGCATTCAGTTTCAATTGACTCGGGGAACCTAAGCTGCAAAACTCCAAGGAAGTAACATAAATGTTCTTATTTAATATTTCTTGAATATTGCTATGAATTAGAATCATTTTCATCTTCCATTTAGGGAAATTCTACTCTGCATCAAGGGACGGTGTTTTGGTTCCATCAATTTGCATCCTGTACTCAATCTGTCTTGCACTCTGGCACTGCATAAATCCAACAGCACTTGAACTTCCTTCCTCCCACACTTCCTCTCGTACACTCTGAGTACTTTGGAACTCTGGCTCTCATGAGAAATCATTACATTTTAGAACAATCAGCAGTTTGTGTCATCTTCTGCACAGCGCAATAACTTCAAAATGTGCTTTGCTTTTAGATAATAACTGGACCTATTAAAAAGGCAGTTGGAGATCTCAAGATGCTTCTCACCAAAAATGTAGCTGCAACCTCCATATTAAAGAAGTCCACTTAAGAAACAATCAAAAATCTGCAGAGTGGTCTCATGTCCCAACTCTCTCCTACTTTGGCTACCATATCCTAATTAATTACTGTCATATGTTCTGGTAATTAGCATCAGTATGTTTATCCTTTTGAAGGATAGATAGCAAATGCTTATTTTCAAATGGAGTCAACCGATATTAGTTTAGGTCACTTTGGAGTATACAGACAGTTGCATTAACCATGAATTTGAGGCTGGATTTTTAGGATGAGTTTGGGGAGGGATTGTTTGTTTTATTTTTATTTTAGGGATTGTACTATGATGGGAAACGGTCACTTTGGTTTTCAGAGGAGGATTCTTAAAGCTACGTAAAAGTAGACAAGGCCTGCCAGTTGCCCACCTCTTGTCTAAAGCAAGCATAAAACATTCAAGGCACAAACCATTCCAGGAGCATCTTCCCACAGTCACACAATGCCCCTCTTCCCCATGAAATAAGAGGTTCTGCATGGTTCCTTCTTCATTGTGCAGCACGTCAAGGCTGCCAACTGCTTATAGCGTATCTAGAAAATAATATCCATATCTGTATATTTGTACCCAGAGTTCATCAGTAATTCTGCAATCAAGTGCTGTAGTGATATATTAAGGAAAAGAAAGAAACTCTGCTTGGTAGTCTCATTTACAAAACAAGATGACTCACTCTAAACTTTGTTTTACATTTTTGAATCGTCATGAGATAAATAAATGATGGACTGCATAAATCCCAATGGTCAATTCTGCCCAGCTGAGAGTGCAAATAGGTAATGAATCATTCACCCATATTACTGGAGATCACAGGGGTTGAATTACATTGCAATCCTCTCTGAATATGCAGGTTTGAGAATGTTTGACAAGTAGACTATGTTCTTTTCTGAAGAACATAATCTCTTTCTTTTCTGCTTTTTATCTTTGCAACAGAACTGCCTATGGAAAGCAACATGGGTCGCTATTATTGTGAAATTATTAGAGATAAGACCAAAAAGTTTCTGGAACAATGTAGATAGGATTTCATACTCCTCCTAGTACTCAATTTCACAGCAAAGTTTGAATTAGTGGAACTCCGTTCCTTTAACTAGGTGGCATATAGACCTCGGTAAAGTATATGTGAAAATGTTTTTCTGACACTATTCGTAAGACCTTTTTCAGTTTGTGAAAGTTGTAAAATTTGACCTTATAGATATATATGAACCCTGCATTTCCATCTGAATATATCAGCAGGAATAAAATATGCTTAATGGATTCAAAGCTCTATATTATCTCCTGTGTTTTCACTATCCTTTAGCCATGCCTTGTAAGTTCGATTCTATGTGTGCATGCGTTATGTTTGTCTAGGCACAAATACTCACACACAGTACTTTCCAAGCTATTTGATAAGGCGATGAACTGACTTGGAGTCTACAAACACAAACAACAATCAAATGCCACAATCAAAGTACAGGGCCAGGTGACTATGTCATTTCTTTTAAAGATCATGATATTATGCTGACATTCCAGACATGCTGAGAGAGGGAGGTAAAACGCAAATCTGCCTCCATAAGCATTTGGGAAGCATTTCCTGTGGTCATGTGTCCGTCACGTTATGATTCTCCGTAAGTGGAGAATATATTTTCACTGAAACCTCTGCACCTTATACCGTTAACTATTTCTTCATATTCATAGCAGATTTGAGCAGCAGAATGAAGAAGCCAAATACACTTTGGAGAAAAGTAAGGTGAAAAATGGGGCCATCTCCTTGGGGGTTGAATAACGAATCAAAGTAGCTAGTCATTTGAAGGCTCAGAAAGCCTGCTAATTAATTTACAGCCCACAGCTATGGATGTCCTAGAGTTTTTTTGTGTGTGTGTTTTGTTTTTTAACCAAACAGTTACCCAAGATCTTTATATATGTGATCATGAAGCCAAGGCAAGCCTGAAATAATAATAATAATAATAATAATAATAATAATAATAATAATAATAATAATAATAATAATAACAACAACAACAACAACAACAACAACAACAAAGTTGGAAGGGACCTTGGAGGTCATCTAGTCCAACCCCCTGCTCAGGCAGGCAACCCTATACCATTTTGGACAAATGACTGTCCAGTATCTTCTTAAAAACTTCCAGTGTTGGAGCATTCACCGCTTCTGGAGGCAGTTTGTTCCACTGGTTAATTGTTCTAACTGTCAGGAAATACCCATCATTAAAAAAAAGAAAGAAATGTCTATAGACTTCAAAAAGTGTCTCCAGGAATTATGGATAAATTTATGTACAGATGTGTCTGGACTCATTAGATGAGTAGCACAGTATGAATGTGAAGAACAGAAAAAAATCCATTTATTTCTGCAGTCCCTTTCTCACAATGGCTAACGATGTGCCTCCTTAATTACTTCATGCATTTTTGGACTTGTCTTTGAAACTAACATTCATAGGGGAGACTCACTCATCTTGGAACTAAGATATCTTTGCCACCTCTAATCACTGGCAGCCTTATTTTTCATGATTTTGTCTTACTCCCTTTTAAATTATTGTCCACCAGGACTCCGAGGTCCCTCTCACAGTTACTATTATTGAGCAAGGTACCCCCTATACTATACCTGTACATTTGGTTTTTCTTGCCTAAATGTAGAGCCTTGCTTTTTTCACCATTGAATTTCATTTTGTTAGATAGTGCCCAGTGTTGAAGTCTGTCCAGATCCTTCTGTATCTTAAGCCTGTCTTTTGGAGTGTTGGCTATTCCTGCCAGCTTGGTGTTGTCTGCAAATTTGATGAGTTCCCCATCTATCCCCTCATCCAAATCGTTGATGAAGCTGTTGAAGAGCACTGGGCCCAGAACAGAGACCTGGGGCACCCCACTACACACTACCCTCCATGTAGATGCATTTAAATTGAGGACCACACGCTGAGTATGGCCGGTTAGCCAGCTATGGATCCATCTGGTGGTGATGCTGTCTACCCCACATTTTTCTATCTTGTCAAGTAGTAGGTTGTGATCTACTTTATCAAATGCCTTACTGAAGTCCAAGTAAATTATATCCACAGGGTTCCTCTGATCCACTAATTTTGTCACTTGGTCAAAGAATGTAATAAGATTTGTCTGGCATGATCTGTTTTTGACAAACCCATGTTGGCTTTTAGTAATGACTTTGTTTGCCTCTAGGTGTTCGCTGATTCATTGTTTGATTATCTTTTCCAGACTCTTCCCAGGTATTGAGGTCAGGCTGATAGGTCTGTAATTTCCTGGGTCCATTTTTTTTCCTTTTTTGAAGATGGGAACTACATCATCTCTTTTCCAGTCTTCCAATAGTTCCCCAGTGCTCCAGGAAGATGAAGTGCTTTGTGAAAATGAATTCCACAATGGTCATTTAGTTGAGCCTTATCAAATCTCTTTTAAAGTAAAAGGTAAAGATTTCCCTGTCCAGTTGTGTCCAACTCTAGGATATGGTGCTCATCTCCATTTCTTGACCAAGGAAGCCAGTGTTGTCTGAAGGCATTTCCCGTGGTCATGTGACCAGCATGGCTATGCACTAAAAGTACACAAAACTCTGTTAACTTTCCATCAAAGTGGTACCTATTAATCTACTCGCATTTGCGTGCTTTCAAACTGCTAGGTGGGCAGGACCTAGAACAGGAACAGGAGTTCATCCCATTGCGCAATGCTCAGGTCTTGAACCTAAGCTGCCAGCTTTCCAGCTGACAAGCTCAGGGTCTTTAACCACTGAACCATCTCACTCCCCATTTTGTTTTAGCATCTCTTTGTAGTGTTTCATTTCCCCTTTCCTAAGTGATGGAAAATGTAGAATAAGATATATTTGGGAAGGCAAGAAGGCGAGAGTTAAACTTAAGATTATTCAAGATACTAGAGAACGTGGAGGACTTAAAGTACCAAATCTGACACTTTATTATGATTCTTGTGCATTAACGTGGATGACTGATTGGATTAACTTGTCCAACAAAGGGATTTTGAATATCGAAGGATGGGACTTGTACTTTGGATGGCATGCTTATCTTTTTATGCAGAAAAAAATTGATAAAACCTTCAGAAATCATATAATAAGGACTGCATTGTTAAGAGTTTGGCAAAAATACTTCTTTAAGTTTGATGTTAAGCTACCACTCTGGGTGATACCATCACATATTTTTCAAGCTATAACCAGAGGAGTGGTGATGGAGGGACTTACAT
>NW_015397370.1:5157-7455 GCF_001527695.2 Protobothrops mucrosquamatus
CTTTTGGGTACAATTATGGTGGAACCTACAGCAGATTTTTAAAAAAAGGATTATTTTCCTTCCACAGTTGTTTCTTTTAGGTATTGTACAACATTTAGATGCAAAAGAAACAAATTTGATGCTTTACTGTTTATCTGCTGCTCGATTGCTGATAGCCCAAAATTGGAAGAGCCCAATTCTGCCCACGATGGGAGACTGGGGATTGAAAGTTTCGTATCTTGCTGAAATGGCAAAGATTTCGGCTTATTTTTAAGAACCATTCGAACGAACAATTTTTATCAATATGGAGAAGATGGATTGTTTATATTCAAAAGAAACACAGAGTGGTAGAATATAATTTAGGTTTCTAGATTTTTTTTAAGTTTGTTTATGCTTTTTATCTTTTCTTGTAGATTAAGACACTTTGTGGAGTTAGAGATATTAGTATTTGTTTACTTTTATATGAATTTTATCCTGGGATTAGGTTTGGGAAGTCCGGGGGGGTGGGTGGGGGATTTTTGATTGGTTATTGTGTTTACTTATGTTTGTTTTTTATGATGGAAAAAAATAAATAAAATTTCTTATAAAAAAAGAAACTCATTTCTGGTCTGGAGCACATGTCTAGATTTACGAATCTGCTTCATCCATTTCCCATATTAATCTGCATTTTTAACATGTGGGGATGTTCCTCAGATCCTTGTAAAGCTCTTCCTGACACATCTTTGGGGCTCCACTTTTTCCAGCCCAGAACTTTAAGAGTTGCCCCAGTCATTTCAATATGGCACAATAGTTTTAGCTTAAAATAATAATAATAATAATAATAATAATAATAATAATAATAATAATAATAATAATAATAATAATAATAATAATAGTAAAGTTGGAAGGGACCTTGGAGGTCATCAAGTCTAACCCCCTGTTCAGACAGGTAACCCTATACCATTTTGGACAAATGGCTGTCCAGTTTCTTCTTAAAAACTTCCATTGTTGGAGCATTCACCGCTTCTGGAGGCAGGTTGTTCCACTGGTTAATTGTTCTAACTGTCAGTTCCAGGTTGCTTCTCTGATTAGTTTCCATTCATTGGTTCTTATCCTGCCTTCAGGCGCTTTGGAAAATAGCTTGACTCCCTCTTCTTTGTGGCAGCCCTGAGATATTGGAAGACTGCTATCATGTCCCCCCTCGTCCTTCATTAAACTAGACATACCCAATTCCAGCAGCTGTTCCTTATATGCTTTAGCCTCCAGTCCCCTAATCATCTTTGATATCAAGGCATTGTTGGAAATCCAAATCAAAGTTAGTCTGTGCTGCTCAGAGCATCACCACTAAGACTATTGGTGCAACCTTCTACCTGCACAAAGAAGAATAGAGGTGGTAAAAACAATTGATGGGGAGAGACCCCCCCCATACAGAACTTTTCCAGAATGCATTCAGATTTGGAACTGGCGATATCCTCATAAACTCCCATAAACAACTAACCTGCACCTTCAGGATGCCATGATTTTATATACTGAGCGCAGTTTTTAGAGAAATTGTAGAGAACCAATGTAAGTGGCATGTTGAACACTGAAAGGGGGGAAAGAGGCAAAACGCACTTCTTCTCATGAAAAAGGAGCAGCAAAGAGAAAAGAAGGAAAATGAAGAGCAAAACGGGAAGTGGAGGGGAGGCACCCTAGAGAAGTAATAGGGAATCTACTGAATCCAGAGAAAGCTGAACCAGTAATTCATTCAACAGGAAGCACAAAATCCTCTGTTTTAACCTTTATCATACAAAGAGACTGTAATCCACAGGTCTGTTCAACACACACACGCACACACACACACACACACAGCCACAATCTTCTATCAGCCTAGTTTAAAACTGGAGCACAGCACAGCTGCCCTGAACATGCAGAATGAATTTGCTTTTGCTTCCCAGCATCTACTTTATCTCCATTCACCCAGCAAAACAGAAATAGTTTTGCTGTGCTGGCTGCCTTTTAGTGCATCTGCAAGTACAAAGGCAAGTCCCCTGTACGAATTGGGGGTATTTGCCTGACTCCTCCAGGAAGAGAAACAAGATCTCTCTCCATTTTGTGTTACTTCCCTGACATCTGCGCAGTGACTTAATCGATAGCTTTTCTTAATCCATCCGAATATTGGGAATGCAGGATGCAGTATTTCCACCTTCAAAAAACCCCAAAAACTTCACAAAAGAAGGACTTTATATAATCAAATGGTTTTTCTCTTCTCCTTTGAAAAGTAAGAAATCTTTCAATCAGATGTTTTATCTTCCCTGTGCATCTGGATAGGAGGTCCCTAAGTTGATCGGAAAGAATGTC
>NW_015397371.1:0-2131 GCF_001527695.2 Protobothrops mucrosquamatus
ATTTAGCCTCCAGACCCATTATCATTTTTGTGGATCACTTCAAGAAAAGATTGGACAAGCATTTGTCCATGATGATATAAGAACACCTGCCTTGACAAGGGGTTTGGACCAAAAGACTCCAAGATCCCTTCCAGCCTTATGATTCTATGTTCTCACCAAGGAGGGGTTTAGAACTTGTAAGATCTTACTGGAACTCATACAAATAATTAGATGCAATATTAAGTATTTATATTGCTTTAAAATACATTAAATTGTGTTATCATTGTTATATCATTACTATTCTCACATTGTGCTGTTCTAATGTAGTACTTTGATGTACAAAAATTATTTAACAGAACGTAATGGATTACAAATATGAGGTATTCTAGCTTCAGCAACTTGCTAAGCTAGCATTAGATTTCATTGCTTTTGCAATATAGCTGTAAAATCAATATGTACTAAGTGACCATAGATCTATATTTTGCTTTGTTATATTGTTGAATATTAATTTTATTTCTAATGTCTTTTCTTAGAGGGTGAGTTTCTGAATCTATGTAAAAAGTACATTATAACCTAGACAATCTAGTGTGTGTGTGTGGGGGGGGGGGTACTTGGTGCAAAAAAGGGAATATTTTGAAAGGTCAAGCTTATTATATAATTAGTGAAGTACAAGGCCAGATGTGAGAAAGTCAATTAAGAAGCAGAAATTAAAGAAATTGGAAAGCTTTGAGGCTATCAATTTACTCCTACAGTATTAACTTAATTGGGAGTTACCAAGTCAATGAGATTCAAAGAAACAGCAACTAATGAAATTTGGAAGTAAAAGTAGTAATATGGTGGCTAAATGAAGCATGACATGTTATGCCCATATCACCAAGAATTATTTACAAAAATACTGTAAAAATAAATTATGTTTTCTTGGGTTCTAGGTAGGCAAGCTCCTAGATTACTCCTAACCCAAGACCTTCAGATTCTTTCCCCAAAATGCAGACTGTTCTATTATTTGACTTTCCTTAACATTCTTTCAATGTTAATGCAGTAGTTTGTTCTCCATAAGCAAGGTGGAATAACCTGGGATAAAGGGATAAAAGAATCCAGCTTTCACAGGCAATAATTCTTGGACACCAATCAATTAAACAATTCATCCTGGGAAAAATTAGATTTTGGCATAGTTCAAGAAAAGCTTTTTTTTCCTCATCAGCAATATCTTCATAAACAGGAGTCCTGTGGAGAAGAAAGCAAGTTACAATTTCTGTACCATCTGTATTTCTGTACTTTCATAACTCTTCTGTGGATATTTAGTGGCTGGGCTCCAGGTTTAGATAAGAAGTACCAATGTTTCATGGCTATTTGTCTAATTTTGACTCTTTCCAAACAAATGTATTTCAAACAATTCTAAACCTCACTGCCACAGCAGGAGGTACAGCCAAGCTAAACTGGGAAGGAAGAGAAAAGAAAAGAGAGACAATATATAAATTATTTAGAAATGAAGCAATATGGATCTTCTCTAGATCAAGAGATTCAAGATAGATCAAGTACTGATTCAAAGAATTCTCCTTTCATGTCCACATGGGAATACTACAGTAGAACTTTGCTGGATCAAATGGATGAAGGCACATGTTATGAATCATAGATGGATGTAGGAGATGATCAGGCTGAGCCCAAGGAAGGAGTCAAACACGTCATCAGTTATGAGTCCTTTCGTGTCCACAAGAGATCTAAATCCAGTCCACTGTGAATTTCTTATTTACTGCCAAATTGCTTTAACCATTAGTAGTTCAGATTCTTGAAGAGAGCTTAAGCTTGTAATAAATCTTTATACCCATCTGAATTGCCTGGATCTCCTGATTTCCCTGGCGCTTGACAATGGTCTTCAATATAAATATGTGCTCACATTTATTTCCAAGTCTTTTACAATGATGCGTCATTATGTGGCATTTTGGTACAATTCTATATTTATTTATTTATTTATTTATTTTTTAAATTTATATCCCGCCCTTCTCCTTGCGGACTCAGGGCGGCTAACAACCGGATAAAAAATACAGAATATCAAACTACAAATTTAAAAGTTAGTTAAAAGGCAAATATTAATAATTGGTCTAATTAAAATTATAATTAAAACCCCCTCTAAAAGTTTTCCCCTAGGCCAGTC
>NW_015397371.1:4897-7453 GCF_001527695.2 Protobothrops mucrosquamatus
TTTTCTTCTCCTTAGTTCCCTAATTGCTGTTGCTGTGTGCCACCTCTCGGGGTTCCATACCCCTTCATCAAGGCAGGCCCTTAAGATCGTATTGGGCCATGCCTGCGCGATGGGGGAGTCGCGCAGGGCCAGCAGTTCCCTCCTGGAATACAGTCCCAGTTCACATCAGGAGGTCCAGCAGCAGAGTAGGGGAGGGGGGGAAGTCCTCGTGATGGTAGTCCTAGTCAGGGGCTTAGATGGATCACAAGAAAGCAGCATAGTTCATTGGTCTTCTTAACCCCCATAAAGGGGGGGGGAAATTGCAGTCAAAGTCAGCCAGGCCCCAACAGCGCAGGCCTCCAGGCACGCCAGACCCCAGTCGCACAAGCCCCCAGGTCCACCCAGGCACTCACCGCCAGGCCCTGGGGCCTCCATCAGGCCGTGTCCCTCAGGCAAATACATCCTTTGGGCCGCGGCCCCCGCCCGGGCTGCCAGCCCCAACCACCAGGCCGTATCCTTCACCTGGGCAACCAGGCTGGACCACCAGGCCGTCGGGCTGAGTCCCTCGCGTCTCCACTGGGCCCTGTCCTCTGCCCGGGCCATTATTCCGCCCGGGCCGCTGTGCCACTGCACCGGCGCGTCCTCCGGGCCGCTGTACGTTGCGCTGCTGGGTCGCTTCCCCCTGGACCACCGGGCCGCCAGACCGCCCAGGCCGTCAGGCCGCCAGGCCGCAGGTTTTCGCCAGGCCGTCAGACTTCCCGCCTAGGCCGACAGGCCGCCGGATCGCCCAGGTCGTCAGGCCGTCAGGCCGCAGATTTTCGTCGGGCCGCCAGGCCGCTATCATCTTGTGAAGTGTCTACGTCAATTGCTTTATTGCAGGCTAAATTGCATTCTTTGCCAATGGTGTGGTGTGTGTGTGTGTGTGTATGAGAGAAGTGTGATTACTATGAAGGGAAGTCATGCCCTATTTTCAACATTTCTTTCCTCTTCAGAAAGTAACACGCTGCCTCTTCTATTTTTAGCTCAGCACTGTAGGTAGAATAACAGAATAACATTATCCCAGAAGACTTATCCATTGAGACACTTGCAGAGAAGCTTCCAGGCACTTATCTCCATACTTACTTCATTTCAAGTGCATTGAATGATAAGAAATACATATTTAAAATAGTCACCTTTCTTTCCAAGGTAATAGGTCAACAGACAGACAGCTCAGGCAAATTTAAGGTCACTGTTCTCCCTGTAGAATGGCCATACATAATCCCTATTCTAGGTCTTCACTCTCTCCTCTGCTTCCCCAGTTCTGACATAAGCCTACATTTAAATCCTTTCAAGAGCCACAGATTCAGCCTTCCCCAGCCCTCAGTATAGATTAGCTTTTAACTCCCAAATTCAGAGTAAATGACCTGGAATTCTAGGTTTCACCCCAACACATCTTTTTACAGTTTGAAGGGTTTAGGAAGGGAGTAATTTGTGTGGGAGGTAAATTTATCATTGTTCTTAATCATGTATTTTTAACATCTGATTTCACATCAGGCTTTCACCATCCAAAAGTAGAGGCACAAGAGTATAAAGGGGAAAGTAAATCAATAGTTTGAAGCAGGGCTTTTTTTGTCATAGAACGCACAGAAAGGAGTTCCGGCACCTTTTTTGGATGGAACCTTATAGGGTAGGCAAGGCGGGTTGTATGACATGTGTAAGTTCCGGCACCTTTTTTTTTTTTTAATACAAAAAAGCACTGGTTTGAAGAGAGAACATTCATGTACAAGTTACCTGATGAAGTCATTTTTTTAAGGAAACCTTGCATATTCTAGGTGTTTTAGATTTTAATTCCAACCAGTCCTGAATCAGGATGGTTAAAAGCAAGGGGTTGTAGTCCAAAACATTTTGGGACACTATGTTCCCTACTTTTGTCTTAAAAAAAGGTATAAATATCACAAGAGCACAAAGTTCAGTGTCCACTACAGCAGAGCTTTTCAACCTTAGCAACTTTAAGATGTGTGGACTTCAACCGCAGCAGCCCCTGCTCTGTGGAACATCCTCCCTTTGGAGATTAGAATGGCCCCAACCTGTTGGCCTTCTGTGGGGCTCTAAAAACGTGGTTATGCTACAAGCACCAAGGGCCCTGCCTCCTGGCTATATGGTTAATGGGCCAGGTATCTTGCTTCTGTATGTGCTTTGAACTAGACAGTTTAATGAGATTTTTTAACTGTTTTAAGGGATTTTTTTTACTGTTTTTATTGTTTTATTTTTTTAAAAAAATAACTGTAATATATCTTTTGAATTGTGAGACACCCAGAGTTGTTTGCTGAGATGGGTGACTACAAAAATGAGAACGAGATAGAGATGGAGATGGAGATGGAGATAGGGATAGGGAGACAGAGACAGAGACAGAGAGAGACAGAGACTCCCAGAATTCCCTAGCCAGTTTACTAGGGGAATGGAGTTAAAGACCGCACAGCTTAAAGTTGCCAAAGTAAGAAACAGTGTGCTAAGAGCCCTGGAGGTACAATGGTTAGAATGCAGTACTGCAGGCTACTTCTGCTGACTGCCGGCTGACAGCAATTTGTCAGTTCTAGT
>NW_015397372.1:0-2141 GCF_001527695.2 Protobothrops mucrosquamatus
TTACATTTTACTTTATCACGTTGTCATTTCTAATACCAGCAGATATGAATTAAGTATTGCATGAAGATAGTCATTTTAAAGATACATTTTCATACTTTTTCCAGACACTAAACCTGTCAGGACTTAGATTATTTCCTAATCCTCAAACCTGCTCCAAACTGCACCCCTGACATTTTTTTTCTCCTCTCCCATTTTTTTTGAGCTAGACCCTTAACAAAAAAAAATGCCACAAATGCAAAATACAGTTTTGCAACACTTGAATCCTTCCTTGTTATAAAAACATCCTTTGAGATGCATTTCTCCCCCTTTTGAATAAACCATAGCAGGTAAATTTCCTTTGGGGACTGTTTTTGTTGCCATCCTGACAGGACTGCAGAGTTTAGGGGGAGGGGAAAAAAAACCCTAAATGATCCCTTATTTTGCTGTTTTCTGGGTTAAGTTGAGCTCCAAATTGCACACGCACACACCCTCAAATGGGAGTATTCAACCAAGGGGGTTTCATGCAAAAAGAGCAATGATTAATGGCAGTCTCTGTCGAGGATGTGAGAGACGCCAAAAAGGGGGGAAATGGCCGCGCTTCTGCTTCTTCCATCATTCCCCACCAAGCCTTTTCCCGCCAAAATTTTCCCGCCCTTTTACCCCCACCTGAACAGAGCGACAACCACCCAAAGAACAAGCGCAAAGGGGTGGGCGGGGCGGCTCGAAGAGCAACGCTAGCCTCGCCCACTTCCCTCAGCGCCACTGTTTATAGGCTCGACTGCCGCTCCGGCTGGACCAATCCCTGCTAAGAGAAGGCGGGTTATAACTGGGATCAGCCTCTCTCTTATCATTCGTCCCCCCTCCCTCCCCGTGTTTTGGGCGAGCTGTCAATCAAGCGTAGCTGACGCAGTTGCTGCTTTGCTGGGATTTTTAAAAAAAGTTTTTTAATTTTTTTTTAAAATGCCAAATTGTGCTTCGTTTTAAGAGAGGTTTGCTGCCAAGCCGAGGGAGCTTTTAAAGCAGGGGTCTTCAAACTTGGCCCTTTTATGACTTGTGGACTTCAACTCCCAGAATTCCTCAGCCAGCGTGCCTGGCTGAGGAATTCTGGGAGTTGAAGTCCACAAGTCATAAAAGGGCCAGGTTTGAAGACCCGTTTTAAAGTTTTTCCTAATGTGTTGCTCTTCTTGCGTTTTGGGCTACCACGTAACCACAACCATCAAATATTTGTTACTTATATGTAAGGGTGTGGGTCTATACATATGTTGTATATGGTATGTTTTAAATGTGTGTTATGTATGTGTACACTTTGAGAGGAAGCAACTAAATTTCATTTTTAATGTGTGCCATTGTGCCCACAGGAAAAAAATGACAAAGATTATCTGATCTAAATATGAACCTGTTGCCAAGCATCTGAATGTAAACCACACGACTCTGGGGATGCTGCAACGGTCATAAGTGTAAAAAATGATCATAAATCACTTTTTTCAGTGATGTTCCAACTTTGATCACAAAATAAACTGTTGTAAGTCAAGGACTGCCTGTACTTTTAAGCATGGCTTATTTAGGAGAGCATTATCTGCAGCTCTGGGAAGTTCCTGGGTTGCTGATGATGCTCCCTGATGGGCTAATGAAACGCCTGCAAGCCAATAACCCAGAGAGCGCCAAGCATTTCAAGGTTTTAATTTATTCATTGTATTTATTTATTTTATTAAATGCTACTGGTGTTGTGGCAGCTCCGTCCCTGGCGGTTTTCAAAAACAGACTGGACCACCATTTGAGTGGGATAGTGTAAGGTCACCTGTCCTGAGCAGGGGGTTGGACTAGAAGACCTCTTAGGTCCCTTCCAAGCCTTATGATTCTACGTTCTAGATTAGAATGCAATGCAAATGGATATAAACACAACGAGGAAGATGGAAATCAATGCTGACTAATGCACAAGATTGCATTTTTTGTGACTCCGTTTTGTGATACGTTTGGCCCTTTCCAGGGTGATTTGGGGAACCGGTGATGTACGATAGTCAGGCTGACTATCGGGCCTCGCACGCGGCTTAAGAAGACACGGACAACATCTTTCTTTGGTGTGGTGTGTAGAAGCAGGAGCGAAAAGACCCCTTGAGTTCTTACGCACCTACTTTTATTCGAGTATAGCAGGTATGGGAGTG
>NW_015397372.1:5942-7452 GCF_001527695.2 Protobothrops mucrosquamatus
TCAGGTATGGGAGTGGTTACATCTCAGGAGGGAGGGAGCATTTCCTTACTACCATATACGGTCTTTTTTGTGCCCTTTAGGAAATGAGGAAGTCACCTTAGGCATACGTGACATAGCTGTTGGTCACGTAGGCTAGCTTTTGTTTGAGAAAGTACTTAGCGATGAGCACTGATACATTGTATAGAATATTGCAACAGTTTTGATTCCTCGGTCGTATTTGCATGCTGAGTTTGCACCAGCATAAACGAAAGCTACAGATAGAATGCGCGCCGGCGCACGCGCAAACCTCTTTCGAATTCGAACCCAGAACCCCAGCCTTCCCCGCCGCCTTCCCAGCCCTCCTTTTTTTCGCCTAGCAACAGTTCTTCCGTCCCCATCGCCCAAACTCGGCAGCCATTTTCCCATTGGAGGAGAGGCCAGACTTTGGACCAATCAGCGGGAGCCACGGGACCCACTTTTGCCTGTCCAGCTTGGGAGGACAACATCTCGGGAGCCTCTATGGGCCGTACCATTAGCCAGCCCTAGAGGGGGGGCGAAGGCGAGGAGAAGGCCACGGACCTGGGAGAAATTCGAAAATATTTTGTTCAAAACCATCCTTTCCAGACGCTTCCGGGACAATCGAAAGAGGGAGAAGAAGAAGCGGGAGAGAAAGAGGGGGAAAAAATTACGAAGGGGTCGACCGACGCGTTTGGTACGTCCCGGGCGGAAGTGAGGTGTCTTCTGAGCATTGGGACTTCCGGTTGGGGCAGAAGAGAAGAGTTGGTGGTTGAGCTGAGGGGGCGCGGAGTCTTCCGAGGCTGGGTGAGCCAAGGGCCGGATTTGGGAGCCGGGAAGGGGAGGCGGGCCTGGCTCTGGCCGCGACCGGGGACCCTCCGCAGCGACTGTCATGGCTGTGGGGGGCGAGGTTTCAGCTGTCTCCCCTCCCTCCAATACGAATTCCCCAGACCTGTGGGGAGGTAATAATAGGGGGAGGTAATAATGGGGGAGGGGGCAATAACCTTAGTCGCGTCTGTAGGAGCAGCCTTTTTATTTTGCAGCTAGGAAGTGCCAGCCAGTCAGCGGTGCCTCCATTCCCAGGCACCCATTCCTACGGTTAGAAAGTGCCAGCCAGGTGTTTCTCATTCCAGCCAGGTGTTTCTCATTCCAGCCAGGTATTTCTCATTCCAACCAGGTGTTTCTCAGGTATCCACTTCTATAGCTACTGGTAGGAAGTGCCAGCCAGCCACGCCCCCATTCTTAGGTACCATTTCTACACCTAGGAAGTGCCAGCCAGCCAGGTACGCCCCCTTTCTTAGGTACCATTTCTATACCTAGGAAGTGCCAGCCAGCTAGATACAGCCCCATTCTTAGGTACCATTTCTACACCTAGGAAGTGCCAGCCAGCCAGGTACGCCCCCATTCTTAGGTACCATTTCTACACCTAGGAAGTGCCAGCCAGCCAGGTACGCCCCCATTCTTAGGTACCATTTCTACACCTAGGAAGTGCCAGCCAGCTAGATACGCCCCCATT
>NW_015397373.1:0-3504 GCF_001527695.2 Protobothrops mucrosquamatus
AGAGAGAGAGAGAGAGAGAGAGAGAGAGAGAGAGAGAGAGAGAGAGAGAGAGAGAGAGAGAGATATGGTGTTTGGAGCTTTCGTGATGTTTTTTTCTTTTTTTCTTTTTTAATATGAACTGATCTGTTAATAGGAAAAAATAAACGATGAATATTTTGGAATCTATGACCAGCATGTACAAAGCACTGAAAAGGTTTTGATGTTTTTCTGCTATTTTCTTGCTTATTTTTTTATGATGTTTGATCACTGCACAAGAGAGGTAAAGGAAGTGATGCTAAGCTAAACATAGTTCATTACCCGATGAGCATAAAAAAAAACTTCAATTACTTTGATTCACATGGTGCTTAATGAAAAGCTCAAAGTAAAGCAAAATCTAGGGAACTTTAAGAATAGTACAATGGTGTTTCAACAACTCATGGAATAAAATTTGGAAAATTTAGAAAAATAAATGGAATTTTTTTTTTTGAATTTTTATTGGAATGGAATGAAATTCAATTTTTCCAAGAAAAATTGCTAAGAAGCTATTCTAGTCCAGCCATCAATCCATAAACCAATTAATTAATCCCAAAATGATTGGATTCCCCATCAAGGTGATAGCAGTGATGAAGGGAGATATTATTTTAAGAAAAAGCATGCAAAATTTCCCTGATATAACAGCATTGATATCTAAAGTATCATTTTTAAATATGTGCAATCTTTTATGTGGCCCATAATGCTTAATGCTGCAATCCAACCACATCATTCTTCACAACAGTCTTTAATTCATCAATAAATATTTTCTCTGTAATATCACATTTCTACTTACAGGACTGTCCCAGTGCTTTTGCGCCAAACTTGAATTCCAAATGGGTGGTTCTGAATTGACACTTCATACAGACGGTTTTCCAGAGTACTTACAGGTGTTTGGGGAAGATTCAGAGGCACTGGAACTTCAAATCTCTTTTTACTATAATCATAAATCTAAGAATAAAAGTGAGTATTAGGTTTAAAACCTGGTCATAAAATATATATCAGAGAACTGCAGGTTCATTTTATAATATTCTCCCACTTAACGATGATAAAAGTTTCTTAACAGATCAAAACATATTACTTATGATCTTCCAACAAAGAAAAAAGAGTCTGATCAATATACACAGGCAAGTGGGTTCCTTAAAGAAAATGTGGTCAATAAACTCCAGTTAAAAGGATAAGGAATCAAGGATTAAGAGATTTATATTTCGATATATTTTCAACTTGTCTATGAATTAGAGTCATAAAGCAACTGTGGTGTGGTGAGAGTGGGGCTATGCAAAGTATGTGTGAGTGTGAGTATGTATTTGTGTATATATGTGCTTGTGTATGTGTGTGCGTGCACCAAAAGAATATTATAAAGAAAATTGTATATAGCTGCAGTTGGAGAAATTGCATATCAATGCATTTCTGATTTAACTTGCAAAAAATGTCTACATTGGAAAACTGAAAAGAAAATGGATATTGATATATTTTCACAAGTAAATAAAAATAAAATCACTACTGCAAAAATAGGCTGGAATGAACTTGTGCTGAAAAGTTAAGATGTTATAAAACAGAGAATAGAATGATTAGATGAATATGCTAATAAGAATTAAAAATGTATGCACCAAGACAAAGTATATCAATAGTGCTATTTTTCTATATTTTATGTTTCATATTTTGAAACCAGATAGTTTGGCAACTTCTAACCAGATAGCCAGAATCAAACTGTTTACTAATAATGACAAAATCATCGATCTGTTTCCAAAATGACCAACTGTAACATTTTACAAAGGGGTTTACCTTAAATTGAAGCATGTTATTGTCATGATATTTTACTTCCAAACGAAGATTGTCAATGAGGGGGACTTGCTGTCCTGAAAGTCTAACAAAGTCAGTGGTTCTACCAAGATTGGCTGTTAAACCAGATGATGTATATTCAATTTGGTCAACCATGTAACCATTGTCAGAAGGATAGTAGCAGTCTGGAACATCAGCAACAGCAGAAGGCTAGTTTATTAAAAAATAAAAAAGGATATATTAGTGAGTGAATAGAATTGGAAAGAGATTAAATCCATAATTTCTGAATTGATTAGAATCAATATTTCAATTAGTTTGCAAGACTTTTCAAAATCAGGTTTCCCATAGCTACTACCTTTATAGAATTGTATAAAAATGATAGGTTTGTTCCATATAACTAGACATATTGTCATTTTACCCAGTTCCATTTTTATATATTCATTTATTTTATTTCCACACTATTTTTCCTTATAAAGGATCTTAGAATGGCTTATTGGAGAAGAGGGTACAGGAGCATCATATTGTAAAAATGAATATAAAAATATGAAATAAATGTTACTGAAAAAGTAAAACAAGAATTAAAAAATAAAAAAAAATCATATGATTTCCCACCATAAAAGAAAAGCAAAATAAATAACAGTCTAGGATCTAGCCTGATCCTGAAATGTGATTACAAATTTAAACTCAACTGTAGGACTATCAGCACTGAAATTGGATAGTTGGATAAAATTTCTAGGCCACTGATAAGATTTTTATATTTAGAAGCATCCTTTGTCACTGGAATGGCAAAATTTTCATTGCCTATCCCATTGATGAATTGAATCAAGAAGCATTAAATATAATTCCCATGCCACATGAAAAAACATTCAAGATTTCATTATGTCACTGTGTAAGAAATGTTATGAACCGGAATAGCCAAATCAACAAACTAGCCAATGAGATCTGTTTTTGATTAAGACACAGTATTGGCTGTGTGAGGCATGTGATCCAGCTTAGGTCTGGGTGCGTCTTAGTCTTTTGTATATTGTTTTTTTCTGATCTCCAAGTTAAGAGTTGTTGATTTTTCCCAGAGCTGAATGAAACTGTATGCATCATGTTTATATATATTTTATAGATAAAGTTTTTCTAAACTATGCCTCCTGCTCATTTTCAATGTGTGCTTATTTTGGGGGCTTATTTTTGCGCTGGAAAGCTGTAAAACTCTAACACATTAGAATCACAGTTTAATGTTAAAAGGACCAACAAGTCTTGTTCAATCAGATTAAAATGATTCTGCAGCTGAAATACAGACAGCTGAAAGAATACTTCTTGGAATTGCTATTGGAAACAAACATTGCAAGTTATTTAGAAATAGCTGAATCCAACATAATTATGGACTTTTAAGAACTATTGATTCAAGTAACTGAGAGTTAAATGGGAATTGAATCTGATTGGCATCTCTCTGCAGGAGGAAAGCCTTTGAGGGCATCCAAAATAATGCAAAATGATTTTATACAATGTGTTTTTCTCCCTAAAAGTCACAGTATCTTGCTTCTTTTGGAACAGCTTGAGAAATGCAGGGAGTTTCATGAATAATAAACAAATATTGTCCTATTCCATGCATTTTTTGTGAAATCAAAGAGAAATCTGCTGAGAAAGGATACCAGGTAGATATATTTCTGTCTACTTAGCTCTGCAGGAATGCTCAGCTTTAGTTGGTCTGTACCCAAAATG
>NW_015397373.1:5966-7452 GCF_001527695.2 Protobothrops mucrosquamatus
GCATTTAAGTTCAGTAAGATTCCCCCAATACTAAACCCGTTGATCATATTTATTACAAATTAGGGAACTGTTTAAATAAGATTTAGAGATGCAGAAGAACAGTAAGGATTTATGAGGAAAATAAATTAGAGCTAGAGATAAAATAAAATAAAATATTAATTTACCCAAGACTGTTCACTATAGTCACCCTATAGCTTTCCATCCGTGCAAACTATCTGTACACCAGATATGCACTCACTTTTATGTATATTGTATTAAATTAACCACTCATTCTCTACTCTTGCTCTGATACACAAATCTTAAATATCCTTTATTCTGCTATTCCATATAACAAAGTAGGCAGGAATATACTTACATTAAAAAAAATACTTCTTTCAACAAATATTCATTCTTCATAACAGGCCACATAGTGTCCACTACCTTTCTTTAAGAATTTACATATTTTAAACATATTTATTCAGTTAAAATTAAATGAAATTTCTGGGAATCTCCATCACTAATGAAAATATACTTACATTGGTGACAGTAAAGTTATATAAGAGATACTTTTTATTTGCCACTGTATCTAAAACATAAGTAAAAATATATTTTAAGTAATATTAAAGCAAGTTAATCAAAATATTTTAAATATTTATGTATTACATGTAATAAATATATATTATTAATATTCTGAATGCTATTTGGCAAATCTGCTCATAACTTGTCTTGACGTCTATCTAAATATCTACCTATAGATAATCAAACAGATGGAACAATAAAACATAATATCAATAGAACAATCGAAAGAACTGTCGAATAAATAGATAAAATATACCGCAAGCTAAGATAAATTGATATAAAATGTTCTATAGATCAGAGGTCCCCAACCTTTTGGGCACCAGGGACCGGTTCCGTGGAGAGAGGTTTTTCCGCGGACCAGTGGGGGAGTGGTTTTGTGTGCTGCCTGCATCCTGCGGATGGGGCTTTGCTTGTTTGTGCAGACCGGGGGTTGTGCAGACCCTGCTATAGATGGTATATAACTGTCAATAATGGACAAATTGTACAGCAATAAATGTTAGAAATGCCATAACAAGAAAGAATATTTTATATCCCACCAATTTTGATGACATGCTGCTGAAATTCAGTGGTTTGATTCTAGGGTGTGAGAAAAGGACCAGAGGCTACAAAACTTTATCTGTCATAATACACATCTTATATGCTTTACCTAGCATAATTCCTAATTGAAGACATTGGTGTTTGGGAAAATGTGAGTGTGAATCTATCTAAACTTTAAATCCTGAGGTCATCACTCTGGCCCCCTCAGAGAGGGCGCGCAACTTGGGAGTCCTCCTGGATGCACGGCTGACATTGGAAGATCACTTGTCGGCCGTGACCAGGGGGGCGTTTTATCAGGTTCGCCTGATGTACCAGTTGCGGCCTTTTCTGGACCGGGACGCCTTGCGCACAGTCACTCAGGCTCTCGTCACCTCCCGCCTGGACTACTGCA
>NW_015397374.1:0-1684 GCF_001527695.2 Protobothrops mucrosquamatus
ATAGAATAGAAAATAGGAATGGAATGGAATGGAATGGAATAGAATAGAATAGAATAGAATAGAATAGAATAGAATTGGAATGGAATGGAAAGGAAAGGAATGGAATGGAATAGAATAGAATAGAAAATAGGAATGGAATGGAATGGAATGGAATGGAATAGAATAGAATAGAATAGAATGGAATAGAATAGAATAGAATAGAATAGAAAATAGAATAGAATAGAATAGAAAATAGGAATGGAATGGAATGGAATAGAATAGAATAGAATAGAATAGAATAGAATAGAATAGAATAGAATTGGAATGGAATGGAATGGAATGGAAAGGAAAGGAATGGAATGGAATGGAATGGAATAGAATAGAATAGAATAGAATAGAATAGAATAGAATAGAATAGAATAGAATAGAAAATAGGAATGGAATGGAATGGAATGGAATGGAATGGAATAGAATAGAATAGAATAGAATAGAATAGAATAGAATAGAATAGAATAGAACCTTGGAGATCTTCTAGTCCAACCCCCTGCTCAAACAAGAGAACCTAAACCATCTCAGACAAGTGACTGTCCAGTCTCTTCTTCAAAACCTCCTGTGATGGAGCGCCCACGATTTCTGGAGGCAACTTCTGTTCCACTGGTTAATTGTCCTCACTGTCAGGAAGTTTCTCCTTAATTCCAGGTTGCTTCTCTCTTTGATGAGTTTCCATCCGTTGTTTCTTGTCTTGCCTTCAGGTGCTTTGAAAAATAAGTTGAGCCCCCCTTCTTTGGGGCAACCCCTCAAATACTGGAATACTGCTATCATGTCATCCCTAGTCCTTCTTTTCTCTAGACTAGCCATATCCAATTCCTGCAACTGTTTTTCACTTTGGGAAAAGTGCAAAGAAGAGCGACTAAGATGATTAAAGGCCTGGAGACCAAAACATATGAAGAACGGCTGCAGGATTTGGGTACGGATAATCTAGAAAAAAGAAGGACTCAGGGGGACATAATAGCAGTATTCCAGTATTTGAGAGGCTGCCACAAAGAAGAGGGGGTCAAATTATTCTCCAAAGCAGCAGAAGGCAAGACAAGAAACAATGGATGGAAATTAATCAAGGAGAGAAGCAACCTGGAATTAAGGAGAAACGTCCTAACAATGAGGACAATAAACCAGTGGAACAGAAGTTGTGGGTGCTTCATCACTCGAGGTTTATAAGAAGAGACTGGACAGCCACTTGTCTGAAATGATATAGGGTCTCCTGCTTGAGCAGGGGCTGGACTAGAAGACCTCCAAGGTCCCTTCCAGTCCTATTCTGATTGACTGATTCATTGATTTTTAAATATTTCTTATGTTGAGATTCATAGGGCTGAACCTAGGCAGTGTTAAGTTCTGGGTAGCACTTTTTTCCCCTTCTGTTTTCCCCACTAAAGTTACAACAGAAGTTTTGGTTTTTTTGTTTTTTAAATTGCTGGGCCTCTCTTTCCCTTGGCCTTCTTCTTCTTCTTCTTTTTTAACAAAATGAAAAATACGTAGCCCCGTTGTCATTTGTTAAAGTGTAGCAGAAAGAGCGAAACAGGCCACTGGATGCTTCATCAAGAGCACTCATTCAGGATGATGAATGTGGCTAAACACACATTTGTTCGTAAAACTTGCAGAGTGGATGAGCATCATTAAGCATGAGAAATAGGTGCAGCATGCTGGGGAG
>NW_015397374.1:4318-7451 GCF_001527695.2 Protobothrops mucrosquamatus
TTCTCCTTCAGGTTCCTCTGCTGCCTCTTGTCCAGAATGGCATAGTAATAGCAGTTATATACCACTTCACAGTGCTTTACAGCCCCTCTCTCAGTGGTTTACAGAGTTAGCTTATTTGCGCCCCAACAATCTGGGTCCTCATTTTACTGACCTCGGAAGGATGGAAGGCAGAGTCAACCTTGAGCTGGTCAGGATTGAACTCCTGACTGTGGGCAGAGTTTGTCTGTAATACTGAATTCTAACCACTGTGCCACCATGACCCTTCCTTCCTTCCTTCCTTCCTTCCTTCCTTCCTTCCTTCCTTCCTTCCTTCCTTCCTTCCGACTTAGCAATAGCACGTAGACTTATATACCGCTTCACAGTGCTTTATAGCCCTCTCTAAGCAGTTTACAGAGTCAGCTTATTGCCCCCAACAATCTGGGTCCTAATTTTACCAACCTCCGAAGGAAGGAAGGCTGAGTCAACCTTGAGCCGGTCAGGATCGAACTCCTGGCAGTGGGTGGAGTTAGCCTGCAATACTGCATTCTAAGCACTGCACCACCACAGCTCCTGCTTGAGCAGGGGGTTGGACTAGAAGACCTCCAAGGTCCCTTCCAACTCTGTTATTCTGTATTCTGTGTTCTGTACACACTTACATATATGTTAGCCATCTCTTTTGGGACTTTCTTAATTGCTATCACTTCTCATGAATACAATAAAGCCTCAACTGTACATGGAGGAAGAGGGATAAAAAAAAAACACCAGTAATTTTATGCAAGATTAGGTGCCACGAGGAAAGGCTTCATAGTTAGTAGTTTCAGACAAACGGTAAATCTCAGCAACGAGAAAGGAATACACCGAATTTGAGGCCAAGTCAAATCCCAGAAAAAATGTGAGAAGCATTAAATATAATGGAATAAATTTATTGACCATGACTATTGTTATTGTTAGAATATAAAGGTGAAGTCTAAGTGAATTTTATTTTCGTCTTGAGCGTCAACACAGATCTGGCAAGAGGGGAAAGTTCTTTAAAATGTGCATTAATAGCAATAAATTGGTACCACCTGGAAGGTAAACAGGTTTTCAGAGTGTATCTGAGGTTTGTTTTTAATAGTAATGAAATGTAAATTGGGATATGGTGCAGAAAAGTATGCCAAGGAAAGGGTTTTATTTCTGCTCATTAGTATGACGAACATGCCTTGTTTATGGGAATAGAACTCTTATGAATGTTAATCCAAATGGGTACTTAATCAGCTTAATATGTCCATAATTATTCTTTGGCAAGAATTGCGCCAGCTTCATCCTACAAAACATGTCCTTTTGTTTAGGTGTAGAAGTTTGAACCCCATCAGATGATTTCTTATGTATTTTGAGTTGAATAAAATAATTACACGTACTCCTTGACTTATGACTGCAGTTGAGCCCAAGATTTCTGTTGCTACGTGAGACAGTTGTTAAGTGAATTTTGCCCCACTTTACGACTCTTCTCACTGCGGTTGTTAAGTAAATCACCGCAGTTGTTAAGTTAGTAACATGGTTGTTAAGTCAATCTCGGTTCCCCACTGACTTGGCTTGTCAGAAAGTCGCGTGACCCTGGGACACTGCAACCGTCATAAGTACGAGTCAGTTGCCAAGCGTCTGAATTTTGATCACGCGACCGTGGGGATGCTGCAACAGTCCTAAGCATGAAAAATGGTCATAAGTCACTTTTTACGATGGCTTTGAACGGTCACTAAATGAAGCGTTATAACATGAAGGCTACCTGTATTGCGTGGATAATAAAACCTTTGTTGGTTTTCTCAATGGTTCGGATTTGATTTGAATGTGAATTGGTTTGGTTTGGGATCATTTCAATATCGTGCGGTTGAATTTCTTATCTTGTGCTTCATCTCTGACTGTTGTGTAAACCTACCTGCAGCTATTTGCAGGGAGAAAATAAAATAAAATAAATTAGAGCATGTTTCTAAAACATACGTACTGCAGGTAGCTGATCTGCTGTGTACTCCTTAAGGATATTATTCTGAAAGCAGTATAAATATTAGTAAATAAATCCAGTTTGGACCCACATTAGGGAAAATAGAAAGCCTGCAGTAAGTCTTTTATTTATTTATTTTTTCCTTGCCTCAAGGTTTCCATTTTCCTTTTGGAATTAATCTCTGCATATTTTTGAACCGCGCAAGTGTATCATTCAACTTGGGTTTGTTTTCCCGTTTTCCTTTTAATAGGCTTCACACCGCAGTATCCTCAGTTGTTAACTTTGGCTGAAAGGTTCACAGCCCACCAATTTTTGTGGGAGAAAATATTGATAAATATTGATAAAGCAAGCATGCAAACGCAGAGCTCTTTGTTGCATCATTTTGTGTTTTGTTTTTTCTTAACCTGTAAAACAATTTTCTGGGTGTCACACCTTACAAGCCGTAATAATGCAAATAATGTTTGCTAAATAATTCTGTCTACCTTTCTTGAGAATCTAAATTATGGTTTATGGGGTTACATGCCTTACAAGAGGGCATAGCTGGTCAATCAAAAAATGAGCTTTTCTGTCCAGTTTGGAATATAAGATTGAGTTATAGATCATTATACAAATAAATGGAACTCATCTTTTGGTCTACCCGTTGACTTTACTCGTCAGAAAGGGGATCATGTGACTCTGGGAGGCTGCGACCGTCATAAATACGAGTCAGGTGCCCAGCGTCCGAATTTTGATCACGTGACCGTGGGGAGGCTGCAGCGGTCATAAGTGTGAAAAACTCAGGATTTATTGTTGGTCTGCCTTCATAGAAAATAAAAGCAAAACGATGAAAAAAAATCCATCAGAAAATATTCTCTTTGCTGTATTGGTTTTTATTGTGCCCAAGGTCTGCTTTGTTCAAGAGTAATTAACTAATGCAGCCTTCATTTATAACAGTAAGAAAATGCTGCAAATTACTGAAATTTGCTTCTTTTTTTTCCTACCCCCCCTCTTTTTCCCTGAACTATTCTTACTTCTTGTTCCGAAGATAAATTAGTGTCTTCTAAATAATGCAGTGAACCCTAATTCTCTTTGATTAGTATCGAGTTAGATGATAGCGACCCATTGAAATTGGTCATCAGCATAAATAATGAGTGAATGAACTGATAAAATGCAAAGTCGCCAGCCGTCATAAATCAAGTG
>NW_015397374.1:11400-12919 GCF_001527695.2 Protobothrops mucrosquamatus
AAAAGTAGACGGTCACAGAAAAACAATCAAATCTAGAGAATTTTGTGAGAGCAAAATTGTTTAGAAAGGTGTAAGGGAATGTTACAAGTAAAAATTACAAAAGAAATTATAATAGGATTTTTCTTTCACCTTTATAACTATACATATGTATGTTAAATGTGGATAGATGATAGACATCGATAGAAATAGATAGATAGATAGATAGATAGATAGATAGATAGATAGATAGATAGATAGATAGATAGATGATAGATAGATAGATAGATAGATGATAGATAGATAGATAGATAGATAGATAGATAGATAGATAGATAGATAGATAGATAGATAGATAGATAGATAGATAGATAGATAGATATGGAGGGAGGGATGGTTGGATGTTTGGGGCCTTTTTAGATCTATGTAATGGACGTTTCAGCACTCGTGTCATCAGCTCATCACTTTCACATAAAGCATTTTCCATTCTTGTCACCTGCCTGTTATAGCTCTGTATCAATACCTACTTTTACAATGAATTTCTGGATCTGTTTTCTTGATATGTAACAGATCTGTTTGTATTCCTTAATTAATTGGTGGGGGGAAAACCCCCAATTGCTTTGAAGCAAAATTGCACAGTGCATGCAGGATCCCGATTCTCTTTGACCTCTGCTCTTCAATGAAAATGCTCACTTCTTCTGGGGCAGAGGAGTTGACCCTAAGAAAGTGTGGACACAATTTGGGTGCAAAGCTCTCTTTTGGCTTTCCTAGTCATCCTTTTTAACAACATCAGGCAAGTATTGTAGTGTTGTGGCTAATATTCATTTAGAAATATATGTTTCACTCTTTGTAGATGCCGAGTGACCTTCTGGGGCATTTTTATTCAGAGAAAAAAAAACCCCATGTCACATGTTTCTGTTTTTTAATTAGGTGTGGAATAAAATTAAGTGTGACAAGAGGCGTCTGAAATAATAGGCTTTCTGTCAAAGTCATTGGATTTATCTTGTCACATATATTTTTTTTCTGCTATAAATGGGGATATTTCATCTTTCTACTAGGCAAAACAGCCTTGAGTTGAGAGGAAATGACATTTCTGTATGTGCGCGTGAGTGCGTGTGTATATCCATCCCTGTGTTTCTAAATTAAATAAATTAAGCACGTTATGGTAACTTTCCTATTATAATACCACATCTTAGATTCTCTGCACAGTGACTGAGTGGAAATTAGGAGAAGCAAAAGACTTCTTCACATAATGCCTAACAAACATGGAATCTACTGCTAATTTCCACAAGACATATCAGACCCTGAAGAAAAAGAAAAGGGAGGTGATCTTCTTCAGAGAAAGTCTTCTTCTTCTTCTTCTTCTTCTTCTTCTTCTTCTTCTTCTTCTTCTTCTTCTTCTTCTTCTTCTTCTTCTTCTTCTTCTTCTTCTTCTTCTTCTTCTTCTTCTTCTTCTTCTTCTTCTTCTTCTTCTTCTTCTTCTTCTTCTTCTTCTTCTTCTTCTTCTTCTTCTTCTTCTCCTCCTCCTCCTCCTCCTCCTCCT
>NW_015397375.1:0-7448 GCF_001527695.2 Protobothrops mucrosquamatus
TTCTTTATTAAACAGATCCAATGCTTATTAAAAGTATTCAGTCTACTTATTGGCTGGCATAATAAAACTTGAGGGTCTTAAATGATTTACAGCTATAAGATTGTATAAATTATTTATTCCTTCTGAAATACTTAGGTCAGTTTAAAGCTCCATACATTACTCCATACTCTATACCAGTGATGGCGAATCTTTTAGAGACTGAGTGCCCCAAAACTGCCCTGTCCCCCGGCCCGGCCCCACCTCCTGCCCTGCCCACTCTGTCCCCAGCCCGCCCCCACCCACCCCACCTACCCGCAGGGCCACCTGCTGCCTCCACAGCCTGCCGATTGCCCAGGTGGCCCTGCAGCGCCATGGCGGCCATGCCCTCCACCTGCACCCCGCAGCATCATCTGCAACAGAGCACGAGGGTGGAGTCTTGTCCCTGCTGCCCGGCTGCCATGTGCTTGGCTGCGCTGCTCTGTGCGGCTGCGCCTGGGGGCGACTCTCCTCTGGGGGGGCTGCTGATGAAGAAGGGGCCACGGGGGAGGCAGGCCTGGGGTGTGCCACACGTGCCATAGGTTCGCCACCACTGCTCTATACATTAACATTTGTATAGAACGTTGGCATGTTGACAACAAAAAATGGAAGAAATACTATAGGAAAGATTACATCTTTCTGTTTATGATAACCTCTTAAAATTTGAACACCATTTTATCCTTGTTCTGATATGGTAGAAGACATGACAATGGCTATGACAATTTCGGTACTGTTTATCATCTTTAAAGTTAATATTTGTATCCTAGTATTAAAAAATCTAAAATTTGTCAGAACTATGTCAACTGAGTTACACAATACTGAGTTTAAATATTAATCATATGAGTGAACAGTGCTGAAGATTTGCACTCATCCAGAGACTAAATACATTCAGCTTTTAGTCACAGGGAAGATATCCTAGAAATCAAACATGATCTGGCACTGGTCTTTTAATGAGTTTACAGGATAACAAGAAGTCTGTGTTAACAGCCAATTAAATAGTTGAATTCCGGGTTTGCTATGAATCAGCTGAGCGCTGGTTTGGAAGGCAAAGCTTATATGAAGGCCAGCAACTGACTGAACTAGTAGACCACTAGAGATTGTTGCAGATGACTCAGAAGGAAGAAGAGCAGAATTTGGAAGAACAAGTTGTGAGAAAACAGGAACTAAAAACATAATCTGCTTCTGGAGACAAAGATGAAGTTCCATCAGGGAGTGATGCATTTAGCGCCCTGTAAAAAGAATTCAGAGGGTCTGGTGTGAGATTTATGATCTGCACTATTGCTTCTGTAAGGAAACAAATTTACCTTACCATTAGCCACTGTGGATTTAATATTTACTCAATTTAGGAGTATAAACTAAGGATGAGATTGTGTTAGGAAGAAACAATCTGACTAAGGCATCAGGAGGAACTTCAAAGAGTTATAGAAAAAAATTAGTCTGTATTTTAAGGGGAAAAATTGCATATTTCTAAATACAGTAGTTGAACTTTCTCTGTCTTTTGTAACTATAATGAAGCAAACATATACAAAAGAATCTTGAGTTTATAAACGGTCCTTGACTTACAACTGTCATTTAACAATTGTTCAAAGTTACAATGGACTCAAAAAATATCTTCAAGGTTATGACTACCCTTGCAGTCATGTGATCACATTTTGGGTAGTTGCCAAATGACTTGCATTTATGACCAGTTGCAGCATCCTTTGGATAAACTCGATTACAACTATGTGATTTGCTTAACAACTAGTTTAATGACCCATTGTAAAAATTTAAGTGTCTCAACCAATGGCCATGACAATTTACAACAAAAATTCCAGGCTCAATTGTGCTTGTTAGGTTGAGAACCTACTGCGTTTTTGTATTGTTACAAATAAACTTGTTCTTTTTAAACATGTTAGCCATATCCCCATTTCAAATTGCATGCTATTATTTGTTTGTTGGTTTATTAGATTTATGTGCCTGCTGCCCATCTTGTCTAATTATGTGCTGCCCATCTCAGCTACTTATTGTTAAAAGATATATATTTTTTTTTCTGAGAACAAATATAATGGCAGCAAAAAAATGTTTAAAAGAAAACTGATATTCCTAAACAGGTTAGGAAAAAGAATTCAAATTATGAATCCTACCTATCTAAATACTACTAAGACTTTTGTTCCCATAATATTTAACTAGGGAAAACACGACATCATATAGCAACTATTTTTGAACTGAGTTACCTCAAATGGGCGACCTTACAAATATCCCCAAAATCTGAGACCCATAAAATTGGAATTTGGTAAATTTTATAAAATACTTTATGACATAAAAAATTATAAAACAACATATGACACAATACAAAATGTCCTAAAACATTTTCGGTGCAATACAATTCAACACTGGCTATTTTTAAGGCAGACACTTCTCTAAATGTATCTCAACTTTTCCAGGGAAGTTCTGTCATTGTTGAAGGCATTGAGGAATCTGGTAAGGAAATGTCTCTGAAAGGATCTCTCTCAACCAGTCCCTGGTTTTCTAGTATACTACTGAAACTCTCGTGTCCATAACCTTGAACTGGGTGAAATGGTGATCATAGGGCCAAATGTTTCAATCCAGGTGCCTCTAATGGTTGTGTCCAAAATCCAGGACTCATGATTCCTGTGAAATTGAAATTTGGCAAATTTTATAAAACATTTTATAACATAAAAATTATCATAAAGTATTTTATGACATAAAACAAAATGTCATAAAACATTTCCTATGGTCAACTCCTGATGTTTGTGCTATACATTCAGTACGGGCTATTTTCAAGGCAGATACATCTCTATCTCCCTGAACGTTTAAGAACTTTTCAAGTATATTAGAAGTTCTGCCATTATTGAAGGAATTGATGAATCTGGCGAGGAAGTATCTTCAAAACAATAACCCAATGGTCATAGATTGTCTAATCTTAAATTATGTCTAAGTTACTGAAAATATGTGTTCATCTGCACCTCCAATAACAGAACTAATTCTGTGGTACAGAAGTAATATAAAATACAATGTTCAAAACATAGACCACCAATAAACCACTCATCTGCTAATGGCTTTCTTAGAATCAAAGTCTGTTTTCCATTGAGCCATGTAAGAAAACAAATCTAATTGTCTTTAATGTAGGCTGCTAGTGAATTACAATGGAAATGTCTTACCTAGTATATAAAGATAGGAGGTATCTATTGTTTAAATTTACTTATTAGATTTTTATCCTCCCTTTATTAATTTATAATAACGTAAAGTGTCAAATATTCACAAAACCCCTGTTTTCCTCACAAGTATAATAACCCTGTGAGGTGGGTTTGGGATGAGAACAGGTGATTGGCCCAAATTTATCCAGCCAGCTCTCGTGCCTAAGGTGGGACTAGAACTCACACCACAAAGCAGCACTAGAACTCAGAATGCAAATATTCAAAAGTAAATAGTGATTTAAAAGATAAGTCAACGAAAGGTTTTTTTAAAAAATATGTGATTTATCATCCAATTGTTTTCCTTCCCAAAAGTGGAAATGTGTATAAATGATTTTCTGTATAGGTTCTAGTCTAGTTTATGTTATACTGGGACAAAATAAATTTTACAATACAGTAGTCATTGCAAATTGTGCTTTATGTTATATGATAAATAGTATGTATTGGATTTTTATCATATTTTATATAGTTAAGGTAGAATTGTGCACAATATTTATATGGCATTGTCTTTTAGTGCCCTTGACAAAGGGTCCTGAGAAAATGCAATAAGTTTTTGAATAATAACATAATTTCCTAGGCATTCAGGATTTTCTTCTTTCCTCTCTTATCATTTATCTTTATTCTGCTAAGGAAAAGCAAGGAAGGAAAAGTTTTAGGGGCAAAGAAAAACAGCAATAGAATAGATGATCCATTGAGAGCAGCAAGATATTTTAGCAGAAAAATAGTTAGGTTTCTTGTTTTTTCAAATTCAATATAATACTGGGATGACCTGCCTTCGTTGATAGACTATTTATATTTAAGCTACTACTGCTTCAAACACTATACACACACACACACTTCGAGTTTGACACCTTCAGAGAATTCCTCTTATCAATTAAAAGCAACATATATTAATGGTTGTCCCATGACCCTGATCAAAGAATCTCATCATCTATTCATTACTTTTCTATAGTTTGGTTTGTTTTTTGGCTTCTTTTCAGCAGTCCTTAGAAGGGTTTTAATGTAATAAAATACTATTTTAGCACAGTAGGATTGAACTTGCATATCTATAGCCTACTCCTACAGACTATCTAAAATTGTAACTAAAGGCAAACATAGCTTGAATATCTGCAATTCTTCCTTAAATGTTTTTTTAATCTGGTGCAAATAATTTTTTAAAAGTCCCAATTAATCTTTAGAGACAATTGGTAAATATGGTAAATATTTCAAATATGTAATTTTTTCAAGTTATTTAAAGTGTGTGTGTGTGTGTGTGTGTGTGTGTGTGTGCGTAGAGAGGGAGAGGGAGAGGAAAGTCACACTCTCTCCTAGGAAGGAGGCAATGGCAAACGACTTCCAAAAATCTTGCCAAGAAAAGCACAAGGACTAATCCAGGCAGTTGTCAGGAGTCAAGGAATCAAGTCAATATACCACTAACATACACAAGCATACATAAATACAATTTAAACTTATTTCAGTATTGCTGTTTAACCTTTTAGTTAAAAATACAGAAATTACTCTGTTTGATTTAGCTTTCCAATAAATTTATAATTCTCTGTAGTACAGCAGCCCCAATCTTTTGGGCACCAGGGATTGGTTCCGTGGAGAGAGGTTTTTCCACGGACTGGAAGGGGTGTGGTTTCGCATGCTGTCTGCACCCTGTGGATGAGACTTCACTTGTTTGTGCGGCCTGGTTTTTGGCATGCTGGTCCACGGACCAGGGGTTGGGAACCCATGCTATAGTACACAGGTGTCAAACTCGCCGTATCACGTGACGTGTCGCGACATATCATGACTTTTTTCGCATTGCCAGAGCTGGGGTGGGCACGGCCTCCGCATGATGCAACCGGCCCGTGGGTCGGCAGTTTGACAACCATGCTGTAGTACATTGTTTGAAAAACAGAAAATTTGAATTTTTTAAATTTTTATTGCTTTTGAACTAGAAATCTAATGATGGTCTCAAGTATTTGATTGAAGGGTTTAATATAGTAAAATCTCTGGGCTACGTTTAAGTCTTCTTTAACTATTTAAGAAGATGTCAATTTTTAAACTGAAAGGCTGATCTATAACGTACATAATTATACAAACTCAATAGACTGGCTAGAGGATTTTAGTTAGATTCTCAATGCCTATTGTGATCAATAACTCAACAGACATTACAAGTAGTCCTCAACTTACAACCATTTCTTTAGTGACTACTCAAAGTAACAATGGCACTAATTTATGACTGGTCCTTACACTTACAACTGATGCAGCATTCCCATTGTCATGTGATCAAAATTCAAGCGCTTGGCAACCACATGTATTAATGAGAGTTGCAGCATCTTGGGTCATGTGATCACCATTTGCGATCTTTCCAGATGGCTTCTGACAAGCAAAATCAATGGGAGAAAATAGAGTTGCTTAACAACTGCATGATTCACTTAGCAACTACAGTGATTTGGTTAACAACAGTGACAAAAAAGTTGTACAATTTGGTTTGTCTTACTTAGCAACCGCCTAGCTTAGCAATGTAAATTCTGATCCCAATTGTGGTCATAAGTCGAGGACTACCTCTTCATTTGAATGAGTCAAGTAAGATGAGTCAGGTAAAAATTATGTGCAACAGCGTAACATTTCCATGAAACAAACTAGCACTTTGAATATCAGAATGCAGCTCATGTTGCACAAAAATGGAAAGAATGTTTTTATACAGATTGTTCAAAGCATTTTCCCCCCCTTCTATTCAATTTCTCAAAAATTGCCCAGGCAAGAAAGTCCCTGCAGTTTCTTTGGCAATGTTTTTCAGAAAAGGTTTTGTCACTGCCTCCTTGCTAGAACTAAGAGAAAGTGATTACACCAAGGTTACCCACCTGTCTTGCATCAAAGGCAGGATTAAAACTCACAGTCTCCCAGTTTCTCGCTTGGTACCTTAACCACTACACCAAATTGGCTCTCTGCTCAAAAGATAGAAAACAATTCTATTTCTATCACAAAGTGATATATCGTATCGTGTACGTCTTTTATTTAATGCACTTTGCTTTAGACTATTAGACACGATAATTTGGTCCAAAGTCTGCCTAAGACAAACATTTGAAATCAGCAGCAGAAGCAATCATCTTGATTACTGTACTGTACTTTAAACAAAAAAAATCTCAGCTGAGAAATTATTCATATAACATCACTCCAAATTTACGACCCTATAAACTTAGTTAATCTGCTTAATGCAAAGCAATGCCTCTTCTTCAGTTTTTGTTATTTTCATTGACAAGTTGGCTTTGGCGCTTTGATGATGAATAAATGAGCTCCCCCCCCCTCAAAAGGCAACAAAAAAAATCTAATCAATTTTCACTTCAACTTCAAAAAGGTTTCATAGAGTAGCTGGAAGCAAAACAAAAACTGATTCATGTGCAGATATGAAATTCTGAGAACAAGTTCTGGATCCTCATGCAAAATGGCTTCCATAATGGACATGACATATCGCAAAACTCATACGCACTAGAAGGAAAATAAATTACAGGTGGTTCTCAACTTAAGACTAGTCATTTAATGACTCTTAGGAGTTCCAACAGCCTCTGAAATAGGTACTTTGTGGCCTGTAAAAAAAACACTTCTGGCTATTATAAAATGTTGTGCTACTGCTGCATTTCCTGCACTTGGCAACCAGCTCACACTTATGATAGGTTACAACGTCCACTGGTCATGTGACCACAATTTGCAATGTCTTTTGCTGGTTTCTGGCGGGCTTTGCCTGTTTCTAGTAAAAAAGGCCACCTGGATTCAGACTTGCAACCACATGATTCACTTAACAACTGCTGTAAAAACAGTTGTAAAAATCAGGTCTGGCCATATGGGTGCTTGGAAACAAGCGGTTCCCATTTCCATTCATAGACATTCAAAATGGTAATTCTGAATTATTATTTTTTTAAGATTTGGGGGCATTTTAACAGTAGAATTGAGAGCAAAATAGGCTGCAAAATTTGTCTCTCTCGTCTCTTCTGGTAATGTCATTTTATCACCAGTTTCTCTATTGTCTTCTGAAACACTGGGATGTTGAATTCCAGTCCTCAAATATTCCCTTTATTTATTACAGAAACATGAGGATTTTTGCTTTAAAGTTGCAATTGTTTCTCAAGATTTGCCTGAACAAGTGGATGCGGTGGCAGTGGATGAAAGCAATGATTTAGGAACTACAGAAGATCTTGGAATTTACTGGAAATCTTGGAGAAAACTTAAGGAGGCTATACTGGAACCTCACTTTGACTCTTCAATAATGAATCA
>NW_015397375.1:9064-11297 GCF_001527695.2 Protobothrops mucrosquamatus
ATTGATATAGACTTTGGTGTATTTGAATTACTTAAATGTATAATTTTTTTATTAATGTGGAGGAGATGGATTGTTTATAAATAGAGTTTGTGGAGTTAGAGATATTAATATTTGTTTACCTATATTTGAATATTAGCCTGGGATTTGGTTTGGGAAGTCCGGGGGTGGGTGGGATATATTATAATATTGTGTAATACTTTTTTTAAAAAAAAAAGATACAACTGATCATGATTTGGTCAGAGGCTACTGAAAGCTTTTTTCTGTTTTCACATGAGTGGGTTAAATTGATTATTTCCTTAACTATAATAGAGAGTACATTGGCTAAAAATATATTGCCAGTTTAAAAATAGCATTCTTCCACCTTCTATGCCACATTAAAAGTATACACAAGTGACTTCTTTAGGTTAAAAGCTATTCTTAGCTTTTGAAATTGCTGTTTGTCATTAAGTACTAGACTCAAGACTTCTAAGGCAATCGGCTTTAATTGCTTAACGACAACTGTGCATTAGAGAGAAAAATCCTGCAATAAAAATAAGCCTTAAATTATGGGAATCCTATTTAATGGCTGGCCATTTATCCTGCTGGGATCAAAAGCAAATCCAATAGATCTTCTCAGCTCATCTTGTCATGAGCCTCTTATTTATCTATCCCAAAACACTTTTAAGATCTGAGGCCATCCATGAGTTATATAGGACAGGGGTCCCTGACCCCCGGTCCGTGGACCAGTACCGGGCCGCGCCCTGCCAGCAACCGGTCCGCCCAAACAAGCAAAGCCCCATCCACGAGAACCAGTCCCTGGTGCCCAAAAGGTTGGGGACCTCTGATATAGGACTGTTAACAGAAGCCAAATTGCCTTATTCAGCTTCCCTAGCATATTCCAATATGCTGTTTTCTCATTGAGGAACTGAAGATCTTTCTAGAAGTTCTTCATACTTGTAATATCCTCATTCAGTGTTAAAAGTGGTTTGTCCATTAATGGATGTGAGGATTCTTTTTATGATGGAGTAACCGATTCATAAAATGACATTATACAGGTTTGGTTTTATTGGACTGGGAGAGGGAACTAAGTAAAGATACAGCATATCACAGTGCAACCTTTAGCAGGTCCAAACAATAAAGGAGAGAGAAAGTTGCCTGCTGTTATACACACTTTTCTTTCCCAGGGAAGTCAAAAAATTAAACTGTGCTTCAGAAAAAATGTAAAATATCAGCCTTTTAAAATTAATTCAATGCTAAATCAGTAAATACACAAATACCAACCAAGCAGTTATGTTCAACTACAATTCTATCATTACCTGGGAAAGCCTAAAATTAGCATTTAGAAATTAGTGTTCCTGAAACTTCTGCTTCATTGTCCTCATATTGAAAGTTCTTCCCACTGCTGACTGTTTTCTTCCCATCTATGAGCAGGAGGAAAAGGCTGACTGTCTTCTGCCTTATAGCCAGAGGAGAGTTGCCCTTTTCCTGTATTGAGAAGGCCACCCTTTTTCTACCTCCTCAACTTTATCAGTCAGCATTAGAGTGACTGACAATTGTTTTTGTAGGCTTAGCCATCTTCGAGGCTGCCCATTCACCTGGTGTATCTCCTATCCTAATGATCAGTTCCAAAGGTTTGGGGAGGTGGTAGGAAAAGGGGAAGCTCCCGAGCTGCCAAATCTCTGGGTCGGGCCTTCAGCATAGAGATGGGTAAACCATGTCATATAGTTAAATGTATTATGAAATAACTGGCAATTCAAACAATAGTTGACAGGTCCAACAGGAGGACCCACAAACCATTTTCTGCCATTTCACCATTCACATCTTTTTCCCCCCAGAAAAGCACTATATGACTGTTCAAAAAGCAAAGTGAAAAATTGGACAGATCCGAATATTCAAATTATCTGGATGTGTACAGGAGGAGAGCCCAGTATGATAGAATAAAATCTTCCATTCCCCAAGCACACCAATCCTGGAAGAGAGTGCCCGAGGAGCAAGGGATACACCTACATGAGTCTAAAGTAGCCATTAGGAACTAAGCTGATCCCATCCTCACCATCCCACCCCAAAATTATCTGACAGTTGACACCAACAAAAGGGTTGGTGAAGCATGTTAGATTGTATCTATGGTAAAACTACCACTTGTTGGCTACTTAATGAAGAAAGCACTATTTTTAACACTGAACAGCCTTCTTCATGATGGTTGAGACAAATAGAAGACAACAACATGGAGACATATCAAAAAAACATGTAAATT
>NW_015397375.1:13048-15139 GCF_001527695.2 Protobothrops mucrosquamatus
GGCATAGAAATAGTTCTTTACAGTATATAAATTCACCTAGGTTGTATTATATTATTATTATTATTATTATTATTATTATTATTATTATTATTATTATTATTATTATTATTATTATTATTCATTAGATGTGAATTTCAGTCAACTGAACATTCAAATTGACTGGCACTGATGGTTGACACGGGTTGTTGCCAGCATCCTAGGTATCAACCAGGTACCTCCTTAAAATGTAAGATGTTCCGAGTAGCGCAGTTTTTTGTAGCATTGCTGGAATTATTGCAGGAAGCTGCAGTTTCTTAAAATATTTTGCAAACTTTTTGGACATAGTTCCCAGTGCCCCCGATGACAATGGGTATCACTGTTACACGTTTCATCCATAATCGCGCAGTTTGGATGGCCAGGTCGTGATATTTCGTAATTTTTTCTAGTTCTTTTTCTTTGACTCTGGCATCTCCTAGTATAGCGATATCAATCAGCTGTACACTTTGGTTCTCTTCAACTGCGATATCTGGTGTGTTGTGTTCCAAATGGTGATCTGTCTGTATTCGAAAGTCCCACAAGATCTTCACCCTCTCATTTTCAACAACTTTTTCCACCCTATGTTCCCACGACTTTTTGGACATAGGCAAGTCGTATTTTTTACACAATGCCCAGTGGATTAATTATTTATTAATTTATTATTCTTATTGTTATTGTTATTATTATTATTAATAATAATAATAATAATAATAATAATAATAAACTTTTTAAAGAAAGAACAAGGCATTTTTCTTTCAAAAGGTTTTTGTGGCTGGGAAAATATTTCATTGTCGCTATGATTTTTTAATTAGAGGTGCTTCATAGGTGAAATCCTGTTTTACAAGACACATTCTCTTTTAAGAAATAAAATTTATTCATTTAAAATATTAATATTCTACCTCAAAGATCAGTGACCTTTGTGCTTGCTTGTTTTTTTATTCCAACTAAGTATCAAACATAACTCTATAAGATACAAAGGGTGCAATCTTATGTATACATGTACTTATGAGTTATACATCACTGAATTTGGTGGCCTGACTATGAACTATTGTGAAAGAATAGCTCCACATACAGCAGAAATTTTGATTTGTGAATAAGGTAATGAAAGCGGAACATGATTTTCACTAGTTTTTTCTATCCTAAACAACTCACTGTATTATCCAAATAATTCCCAATCTTTGGGACAGGTTTTTGGAGGTTTAGAGGGCTACAGAAAATCAATTAATGAACTAATATTAATTTTCCCCATAGCTGAACTTTCATCAATGATACATCATGTAGGACTCCTAGATGATGTGATAATTATTTACACTCAGAATGCTGATATTTTCACGATATTTTTATTTGTAGATGTCTCTCCCAAATAAATGCATGTATATTTTAAATGCATACTATAGCAATGAGCTGGAAACTATAACTGTAACAAAATGCCATTGCTGTGCCACTGAGTAAGCATGATAATGGATAAAGCATCAAATAATACTGAATAGATCTGGGTTCAAATGCCTGCTAAGCCATGAAATTCTTTGGAAGAGCTGGAGCCAGTTTATATGCATCCAAAATGCTTTTCATACAAATTATTTAAATAACCTTTCTACTTTAATAGTCCAACAAGACATTCAAAGTGGAAAATTATTTCATGTTACAGTAAATATTTTTCCTACATTAAAAATGAAATTATACTGATTTGTAAAATTTGGGACACTTTTACATTAGTGTATGACTGAAATAGAAAACAATATACATTTAAAAAAAACCAAACTTTATTTATAGTAAAGTACCTACTTTTTCAATGAAGTAAACTTTTTGGGAAGCAATTTTAATCTCATTTCTGGAACTAAAATTAAATCTAATTTCAATTATTTTGTTATAAGATCAGTGTGAGAAACAGAGAAGTTTAAAAATAAAACGGTCACAATTGATTAACAATAGAAGGATTAGCCAAGCCCTGCACGTAGGCACTAGATTCCAGGAGGCTTGGCTAGAAGACACACTTAACAAGACAAAAGGATGGCAGAGAGAAGTTCTGAACAATGTAACTGAGGGGGAGGGATAATGTATTCTGGCTAGGCGGAT
>NW_015397376.1:0-1838 GCF_001527695.2 Protobothrops mucrosquamatus
AAGACACGAGTCGAGTGACAGTCAGCTCTCGGTTTATTGGCAAGGCATAAAGTAAATCCGGACTGGCATCTGGGCCAGGGGAGCCCTCTTTTATGGGATTCCCCTGGCTTGTAATCACACAATTCCATTGGCTGGTAAGACCCCGTTGCTAGTTAGCCAACCAGCAACGGGCATGAAACTGTATGCAGATGGAGAAAGGCAATCACCCTTAATGGGTGATCAGGATGTGCATAGGGGATTAAGGGGGGGGGGAATACAAAAGAACACAACAAATTTGACCTCCAAGAGCATTAGGGAGAGGCTGGAGATAATCACCCAAAATGACTACAGAGATTTGTGGCCACAATATAGAGAAGAAAAGAGATTGACTAAATACATGGGAGCGAATGCATCAGAACCACAAGAAGGAACATATTCTCAATGCTCATATGTTCTGTTATGCGTTCATAAGGGGAGGCAATTAACTGGTTTGATTTCAGCTATAAATTTAGTAGTCAAACTGAAATAGCATTAGTTCGTACAATTGCAGGAAAACTTGCAGTTGTTTTAAAGAGTTGTAAGAGATGCTGTGTTCATGTCCTCACACTCTCCAAAGTGAGTTTATGGAATTGAGTCTCAAGTGCTGTACAGGACTGGTGGCTCTACACCACCCTAGTAGATTTCTTGCAAGTGGTAATAAGGGACGTGCATCCATTCAGATCCAAAATGGAAAAAGGCTTCAGAGCTAGCACAAGCTGCTCGCTGTAAAAATCAGTGGTTCTTTAAAGACACCATACTTTTCCTGACCCTTATACAGCCAGGTGATCTTGGGAAAACAGGCATTTGCATGAAGTTGTTAGACAGCTAAGTTGTGCTTTTTCTATGTTGGATGCAATTATCTCCTTAAGTCAAAATATATTTTAGGACAAGTATTAAGAACCAGTTTGAAGGATCTATTCTGAGCAATTACCCAAGAGTGAGGGTAGCTTGTTTTGGTTGTGCTTTCCCAAATAACTAGGAAGATTGATTGTAAGCCACCCAGAGTCACCTCTAAGCAAGATGAGCAACATATATGTTTACTAAATAAATAAATCAACCTGAAAATAACTTCCATGTTTGTTTCCATTGTTTCAGAAGAATGAATTATGACTGCTTAGGACCTACATTTTCTCCTTTCCCTTCCAAAACCATAATTTCTGGTTTACCAGCTGTTTCCCATATTTAATAGTACTCTACCTTTTTGACTTAGGTATTGATCAGAAGTGGGACCAACAACCTATTGTTAAGCAAAGCAGTCACTAAGTGAAACTATCAGAACCCCTCAAATGTAACCCCTTCATGTCTTCCTTCCCTGCTTTTGCTTGTGTATTCATTTTTGGGGCCTGCCATTCTGTTGGGGGAGGGTGCCTGAATGGGGAATTATCTGCTTTGCTCTGCTTTGTATGGGGTGCCCTTCCTCCCTTTGGCTGAAAGGAATGTGACCTGAAAACATCTGCCTTATCTCCAGACGACAATGAGCCTGAGACCATTGGGAAATGAAACAGAGAGAGACCTTGAGAAAGGTGCTAAACCTCCAGATTCTCATAACACTCTGGCACCTGTGGATTGGCTAGATTTCAACTGGCTGGCTGGACCTTGGGGGGAAGAGTTTTGAATTGCAATTTTGATATACTCTTTCACGCACCAAATCTTCAGACCTTGCTTTGCTCCCTTACCATCACTAACTCTCAATAAAAGTTCCTTTTGAGACAATGCCTGTTTCAAGAGTTCTGCTTTCTTGGGAGACCTAGTTGAGGCAGGTCCTTACAATGTTATTTCAGCTTTCCTTTGCATTACAAAACTGTGAGAGTTGTAAATGT
>NW_015397376.1:4939-7448 GCF_001527695.2 Protobothrops mucrosquamatus
ATATACCATCAGTGCTTTATTTAATTTTACTAATTAATCTATGCTTTACACAGATTCCTTGGCAAGGGATGCAATATGCAAATATACATCCTTGGCTTGAATTAAATGAACACAACATCTTTCCATCTAATCTGATCTCAGAGTTCAAATGTCCTTTCCTACATAACATTTTCAATCTGTTGTATGTCTTAAAAAGCTGATGTTTTGGTACTATGGTACCAAAATAAAAGTCAAGAATATCTCAACCCAGAACAAATGATAAACATTAATAAAACATCAAGTGATGGGACTGTGGCAAACATTTGCCTGGCATCAACATGGATATTGCTGTACTAGACTTTGTCTTCTTGGGCTGATTTTTTTTGTTGCATCCTTACTTTCTTTTTACTTTTTTAAAATGTATCTACAGAATGATTAGCAAAACATGCAGATGATTACTGGTATTGAAATATTATTTTACCTTGAAAAATATACCATTTTGCAACAAAATGGAAGTTGCTACACAAATTCACTCTCACTGAAGGCAGTAATGGTAATGGCTATATGTTGATATAGTTGCCCAGCATGGATATAATGTGGAAAGGTTATAGGCTCTCCCACCAGACATGAATTACTAACTCTGTTTAGTGGAGAGAATCTAGAAGAACTAGATTCTAGAAAACTAGAAAAATGAACACTTTATCTGCCTTCTACTGGATGAGAACAATGGTGGAATCATCATGAGTTCATTGGTTGCAGGTGTGTAGTTGTTGGAAGTTGTTGATAAGAAGATACTGCCAGTCAATGTGAACTAATTGAAAACCTTCTGTAGTCTTGATTGCCTCATGTTAGATCATTAGGCAAGTTACTTTTTCCATGTCTCACATCAGTCTGGGTTGGGCATGTCATGCAAACATGCCTATCATCTGTATTGTCAGAACAACAGGACTACTTCTTCCTTTGACTAATCCATTTTCTTCCTCATTATTCAATCAACAGAGATTTTGATTACACTGTTGGAGCCTCCAGGGACAACTTGTCACAGGACAATTCAACAATTCAATTCAATTATTTAAAATATATATATTTTTTTAATTTTTGTCATTCACATTTCATTTTGTCCCTTCTTTTGCATCCTTTCTTTAATGAGTCTATTCCACCATTTCTTCAATATTAGTGTAATTCTTGTGCGGTGGTGAGTTGGCCGTAGTGAGTTGTCTGTGGCAAGTTGGACGTATCGAGTTGGCCGTGGTGAATTGTCTGTGGCAACATTGAGTTGGCCATGGTGAGTTGTCTTAGATCCCTGGGCTATCACTACATCAATGTGATTCTCTTCTAGCCCAATCTGGAGACAGAATGTTCTCAAATTGTTTGGGATTATGATTCCTGTACCCACTTGCCATTGATTATGTGGTGACTAGAACTGAATTCCAAGAGCCGTCCTGTGGCATAGGATGCCTAATAGCTCTGGCCAGAATTGTGTGCAGAACTGAAGACTTTAATCAACATAATATGGGGTGGAACTTTAATTGTATTGACACAATGCTCTCTTCTCATTTTCTCCCATTCGCCCCTGCCCTGCAGATGTCTCTGGCTGTGGCATTGATGCAGATAATCCTGGATTTGACCATTCTTTCTCGATTCCCCTAGGTGTACATTTGTATTCCATTCCAGTTTTATATTGAGATTTCTGTGGAAGCTGTTCCATCAGACTAAGAGTAAATGAACCTTGTAAGAAATCTCTCTCTTTCTCTCTTTCATCACAGTCAGACAGAGGTTTATTATCAAGATGGGCTTCATGCAAATAAGAAAGCTATTTTGTTAAAAGTGCACTTAATATTATTCCTGTGGCAATGATAACAGTCCACTTTATGCCAAACACTTTGTGTAGTTTTCAGAAACTTTCCTGTTATTTGCAAGATGTGGTGCAGAATAAATGGAGGTGAATGGGGTTTTATTTTGTTTTGCTTGTTTGTCATTAAATATGAATCCAACAGAATTTAGATATTCTATTTATTATTTTAAGCTGAAATCCTGACTTGACTTGAAGAGGTAAGCTTTTCATTCTAAACTTTTCTCCATGAGATGGCTACCTTTCAGTGTAGAATATGTTTATTTATTATATTTATTTATTCATCTACATTGCATTACAGCTCTCAGTGGCTTTCTGCCGAGATACTTTCTTCCTCCCAAAGTACATATTCTGAATAATTAAAGGTTAACTCATTTCTGCTATTAGGAAAAACTTCTTGTGGCTTCATTTCATGTTACGTATAAACCTCTTTTCTTTATTTAAACAATTTATCTATTGCCTCAATCCTCATGGAGTCCAGGTAGTTTATTCTTTTTTACAGGTTTTTAATCCCTCCTTTATTATTTTTATAAATAACTCAAGGTGGTGAACATATATAATACTCCTTCCTCGCACTATTTTCCCCACAAGAATAACCCTGTGAAGTGAGTTGGATTGAGAGAAAGTGACTGGTCCAAAGTCACCCAGCACATTTTTCATGGCTAAAGTGGGACTAGC
>NW_015397377.1:0-2660 GCF_001527695.2 Protobothrops mucrosquamatus
CTCTCCACTCCTGTTCAATATTTATGTGAAGCCGCTGGGGGAGATCATCCGTGGCTTTGGGGTGGATTTCCATCAGTACGCTGATGATACTCAGCTGTACATATCCACCCCGGGCCACCCCAACGATGCCCTTGACGTGATGACCCGGTGCCTGGAGGCCATGAGGGTCTGGATGGGGAGAAACAGACTCAGGCTCAACACTTCCAAGACCGAGTGGCTGTGGCTACCGGCGCCTCGGCATAGTCAGCTGACTCCATCGCTGACTATAGGGGGCGAAACTTTGGCTCCCTCGGACAGGGTACGCAATCTGGGTGTCCTCCTGGACCCACGGCTGACACTGGATGACCAGTTGGCGGCCGTGACCAGGGGGGCGTTTTATCAGGTACGCCTGATTCACCAGTTGCGACCTTTTCTGGACCGGGACGCCTTGCGCACAGTCACTCATGCCCTGGTCACCTCCCGCCTGGACTACTGTAACGCTCTCTACATGGGGCTTCCCTTGAGGAGCACCCGGAGGCTCCAGCTAGTCCAAAATGCGGCCGCGCGGGCGGTGTTGGGAGGGACTCGTCGCTCCCATGTAACACCACTGCTGAGCGAGCTGCATTGGCTGCCGGTGGCCTTCCGGGTGCGCTTCAAGGTGCTGACCATCATCTTTAAGGCGCTCCATGGCATCGGACCGGGATATCTTCGAGACCGCCTTCTGCCGCAGATTACCTCCCATCGGCCAGTACGCTCCCACAGGGTGGGTCTCATCAGGGTGCCGTCGGCCAGACAGTGCCGGCTGGCGACCCCAAGGGGGAGGGCCTTCTCTGTGGGAGCTCCCACCCTCTGGAATGAGCTACCCCCAGAGATCAGGGTGATCCCTGATCTCCCTTCCTTCCGTCGCGCCCTTAAGACATGGTTATTCCAACTTGCAGGACTGGCCTAGGGGAAAATTTTAATGGGGGTTTTAAAGCAATTTTTAAATTAACTAGACCAAATTACCAATATTTGTTTTTTAATTATGTTTTTAATCTGTAGTTTTTGGGGATTAGTGTTTTTATCTGGTTGTTAGCCGCCCTGAGTCCGCAAGGAGAAGGGTGGGATATAAATTAAATTAATAAATAAATAAAGGGCAAGGAAGCCGCCGCCAGCACTGGGCCCCAGGAAGCGGCTCTCCTCTCCTACCTTTGCTGAATCACCTTCTTCCTTCCCTGCAGCCTGGACTCCGGTGTGCCTTCCTGGCCAGCGGGTCCAATGGTCGAGCTGGCTAGGGATTGCAGCGGCTGGTCTCCCTTGGGCCGCAGCTTGTGGGATGGCTGGCCCGCTCAGCGGAGCCTCCAGTGGGCCACTCCCAACAGGGATCCCGAGGCTTTCCCGGGCGACTCCAAGACCACGAGGCCCTGGCTGCGCTTCTCCCAGGGGGTGGGGCACCCGGACGCAGGACCAATCAGGAGCCCTGCAGGAGATAAGTCCGCCTGAGAGAGAGAGAAGGGAAGTGAAAGTGCCTCTCTGTCTCTCTCTCTGCAAATGGCGGAGGAGGCCGTGCGGAGCCCGATGCAGAGCCATGTCTAGGTTCTTAAGACCATCGGAAATATGTGTTTTCCTATGGTCTTAGGCCACCCCTGTGAAATGGTCGTTCGACCTCCAAAAGGGTCGCGACCCACAGGTTGAGAACTGCTGTCTTAAGGAGACAGCGCTTAACCCTATAACCCCATCATACAGTTCTCTCAAATGCCCATGTTCGTCATGGAGCGCCGACAGTACCGCTCCTCTATGTTTCTCCGGGAGCAAGAGCTGCCATCTATCTTCGAGCCCATCCGAAAAGCTCCTCCGATAGATTACTCCATCTCGGAACTGCAGACGGTCCCACTCCTTGTGCAGCGCTCATGCTCCCCTGGGTGCATCAGTGAGTAGAACCTCCCGCTGGCCACTTCTTAAAGCTTTTTTGACCAAACCACAGAGAGGATCCTCCACCTGGTCTCTCCACAGATCTTTCTTAACCAGGGCAAACCTACTCTCCCCCCCGATCTGAATCGGATTACAGTATAATTTGGGGACACCTGCGATGGTAACCCCCACTGATTCGGCCCCAATTGCCCCCCTAGCTCGATGCTCGACCCCTTGATACAGCGCTTGAATACCATCTGGGGGCAGTTTCACCCACTCCCTAATACCTGCCCCTGGACCCTGAGGCCTCCTTGACAACGCATCTGCATCAATGTTTCCCACCCCTGGCCGATATCTTAACCCAAACTTAAACCCCGATAGGGCAGCCAGCCACCGATGGCCCGTTGCATCAAGTTTAGCGGTGGTGAGCAAATACATGAGTGGATTATTGTCCGTTTTAACCTCAAACTCTGCCCCGTACAAATAATCCCTCAATTTATCCACCACCGCCCACTTGAGTGCCAAAAATTCCAGCTTATGAGTGGGATAATTTTTTTCCCCAGGGGTTAGACCCCTACTGATATATGCAATGGGCTTTAAACGTTGATAATGCTCCTGATATAATACTCCCCCAAGACCATCCCGACTGGCGTCTACATGTAGTTCATACGGCCGATTGGGGTTGGCATAAGCTGACTGGGGTATTTGTGAGCCTCTGCTTCAGCTGATCAAAAGCCTGTTCACAACGCTCAGTCCATTCTGCCTGAATGGATTCTCGTGACTTCCTGGGT
>NW_015397377.1:6099-7447 GCF_001527695.2 Protobothrops mucrosquamatus
CCGCAATGTCCCAGCACCTATGCCAGCAGCGATGGCCACAGTCCAGATGCCTCCAAAGTCCACAACAACAGTTGGCAGCAACAGTTGGCACCACCAGTCTCTCTCCTCCTGGTGCTTCTTCTCTAGGATTCTTCTTCAGGTTTCAGGATTCAAAAACCACCCCCCTCCCTTACTCTTTATTATTAAAATCCGAGGCTAGGAACCCCAACCAACTCCCTTACTTCACACTCTCGCCTGCCTCTGCCTCAGACATCCTCCCACGGAGGAAGCAATAAAACTTCACTCTATCTAGCCCCTATTTAAAATACCCTTGATAGAAAAATAAAATAAGCTTCCAGACCTTCCCTTCTCAACCCCAACCAACCCCGGCCTTCTCCTTTTCTTCCCTTTTCTATCCTTCCTCCTTCCACTCACACCAGCCACACCCAAGCCAACTGCAGCTGTCCCAATCTTCCCCTTCCCAGTCAAGCTCCTGCAAGCACTCTCGGGCAGTCCCCGCTACATAGACATCTGTACAAGATGGTGGCGATGCATCTTTTGGCCCCCACGATCCAAAAGCCAGCCACTGATGGCACCTTCCGTGAAGTGTCTGCCTTGATGATGGACGGTTTCATGGTAGTGTTGAACCAACAGGTGCGTGACATGTTGACGGGCCAGAAGGATGATAGGGTGTTTGAAGTCTGAAGCTATCTCAGCCTTGTCTAGACATCCTCCTACTTGGAACAAGTTGTGACTATCCAAGAATGGGTTCAATTTCAGCAGTGAACTAGACTTTGGGATAGCCTTTTTAGCTTCCAGACATTCAAATTCCAGTGGGTATGCATCTCACTGCACACTTCGAAGAATCCCTCTCTTGGCTTGAAGATAGCTGTCTAGGAAGCTCATTTCACGGTGCAGGAAACGAACGATCACTGCTACGCCTGCTATGAGAGGTCTCCATCTTATTATTATTTATTTATTTATTTTATTTTATTACATTTATATCCCGCCCTTCTCCTTACGGACTCAGGGTGGCTAACAATCAGATAAAATACAAAAATACAATACACCTTTAAAATTAATTAAAAAGAAATATTTAAATCTAATCTGATTAAAAGTAATTAAAACCCCTTTAAAATCCCTTAGGCCAGTCCCGCAAGCTGGAACAATCATGTCTTGAGGGCGCGGCGGAAGGAAGGGAGATCAGGGATCACCCTGATCTCTGGGGGCAGTTCGTTCCAGAGGGTGGGAGCTCCCACAGAGAAGGCCCTCCCCCTTGGGGTCGCCAGCCGGCACTGTCTGGCTGACGGCACCCTGAGGAGACCCACTCTGTGGGAGCGTACAGGTCGGTGGGAGGTAATCTGTGGCA
>NW_015397378.1:0-1586 GCF_001527695.2 Protobothrops mucrosquamatus
CGTCGATCAAACCTAAAGTATCGGTCAGCTCGAAAAAAGTTGGGGGCACCTTGTGTTTGTGTTTCTTTAATTCCTTTATCAGCTGATCTGTCCAGTTGTGGGGTTACTATCCCATTGTGGTCGCCATTTACACACCAATACTGGAAAGAACAGGAGAGTTAAATGTTCAGATAGAAGTTTTAAAAACTTAAGTTTTTCTTGGTGTGGGGTGTATAATCCCACCACAATAGTTTTTATGCCCTGTAATTTAATTTGCACAATTAGAAGGAGGGCCAACTAAACGGACAGGAGCTGCAGCAAATCAAACAGAGCCCTGAGAGTTTTCCAGACGCAGAACACCAATAAGATCTCTGACATTATGACAGGCAGGAAGCGGAGAGATGCCAATGAGTTTTGCCCTATTTTATGACTTTTCTTGCCACTGTTGTTAGTGAAGCACTGCAGATGTTACACTAGTCACACGGTTGTTAAATGAATCTGGCTGCCCCATTAATTTGATCGTCAGAAGGTCACAAAAGGGGATCACATGATGCCAGGACTCGACTCTGCAACCGTCATAAATACGAGTCAATGGTCAAGCGGCTCAATTTTGATCCCGTGACCACGGGGACGCTGCAACGGTCGTAAGTGTGAAAAATGGTCCTAAGTCCCTTTTTTCAGGGGCGTTGTCACTTCAAACGGTCACTAAATGAACTGTTGAAAGTTGAGGATTAGCCATATTCCAGTGGAGAAACTGTTTCAGCCTACAACCTGTACAATAATCACCAATTTGTGTAAGAGAAGGAGAGGCACCGATTGCAGTTACCTGCCAAAAAGCTATTAATTTCGACGGTGAAATTTGCCACAAGGAATCCCTCATAGCGAAAGGCCATCTCAACAAGGCCAGCCGGCCTTTGACTCCCCCCTTGTGTCCAGCTACCCAGGAAGTTATTTATTTATTTATTTATTTATTTATTTTAATTTATATCCCGCCCTTCTCCCGACGGGACTCAGGGCGGCTCACAACATATTTAAAACAAAGGCATATATACAATCCCCCCCTGTAAAACCGAATTAAACCAAATTTTAGAGTTGTGTATATCGAATTCCTTAAAATGAACCCAGTATAAAATCCTCCCTAGGCCAGGTCCGCTTGCTGGAAAAGCCATGTCTTGAGGGCGCGACGGAAGGTAAGGAGATCCGGAATCATCCGAATCTCAGGGGGTAGTTCGTTCCAGAGGGCAGGGGCACCCACAGAGAAGGCCCTCCCCCTGGGGGTCGCCAGCCGACATTGCTTGGCCGACGGCACCCTGAGGAGGCCCACTCTGTGGGAGCGTACCGGTCTGTGGGAGGGAATCTGCGGCAGAAGGCGGTCTCGGAGATAACCGGGTCCTATGCCATGAAGCGGTTTAAAGGTGGTAACTAACACCTTAAAGCGCACCCGGAAGGCCACTGGCAACCAGTGCAGCTCGCGCAGCAGCGGTGTCACATGGGAGCGACGAGTCCCTCCCAACACCGCCCGCGCGGCCGCATTCTGGACCATTTGAAGCCTCCGGGTGCTCCTCAAAGGGAGCCCCATGTAGAGAGCGTTACAGTAGTCCAGGCGG
>NW_015397378.1:2455-7446 GCF_001527695.2 Protobothrops mucrosquamatus
GGTCATCCAATGTCAGCCGCGGATCCAGGAGGACTCCCAAGTTGCGCACCCTCTCTGAGGGGGCCAAGGTTTCGCCCCCTATAGACAGCGATGGCGTCAGCTGGCTATGCCGAGGCGCCGGCAACCACAGCCACTCGGTCTTGGAAGGGTTGAGCCTGAGTCTGTTCCTCCCCATCCAGACCCGTACGGCCTCCAGGCACCGGGCCATCACGTCAAGGGCGTGATGGCCCGGTTAGTCTTTTGAGGCCAATTTCCTGAGGTGCCCTTTGATATTTCCTAGGATACCCACTCTGATTAAACTCTTCCGAGCAAGACGACCAGGTCCGCATGCAGGAAGCAACTGTAAACACAATTCTTAATCTAAAGATGCGATGGAGGAGGTATTTTTTTAATAACAATCAAGCTAGAACATAAATAGGCAACCCTTTCTGGGACACGAAATGTATATTGCATCAATTATGGGTCACAAAGCATTTTGAGCAGCCCCTTTATCAATAAACCTTAGAGCGAAGGTGCAAAATAGCAGAAAACCCCATGGTTACTTGTTGGTAGCAATTCAGGTTTATCACTATTTCTCATGAAATAGCTTGAAAATTTGAAAATAACATTCTCTTTTACCTAGTTCAAAGGGAAAGTAATTACTGCCATGGTTCCTTTCTTCTACATAAAAAGAAACATTCAAACACAAGATATTATAAAGATGACTATAGCCAAACCTACATCACATTCAGTAACCATGGTTCCCTTTATCTTCTCTGCGCTTCAAGTACATAACTGGTTCCACACTGCTTGATTCATTATCCCTTTATCTGAGTGTATGTAGGAGATGACCAGGCTGAGCCCCAGGGAGGGGAGGGGTCAAACGCGTCATCAGTCATGAATCCTTTTGGTGCCCACCAGAGATCTAAGTTCAGCCCACTTTGAAGGCCTTTCTTATCTCCCACTCATTTCCCTCAGCTGTTAGTTGGCCAGGTTCTTTAGGGACTGTAAGCTTGGCATAAATCTTTATACGCCTTTGAACTGCCTGAATCTCCACATTTCCCCAGCACTTGACAGTGTAATTCTTACGGGTTATTTATATTGCAAAGATTTGGAGGGAAAAAAACAGTTGTTTTACATAAGTTAAGGTGGTCAGATTCATAAAACTATTATTTTAAACCATATGGATCACAACAGTTTCGATGTATTGATTCAACAATCCTTATGATGTAGGTCACTTTCACATCCACGGATATTTGAAAGACAAAACAACAACAACAAATCCTGTTCTTTTTGAATACTTGAAGTGTTCTCTCACAATGAAGGTTCTCTCACAATGAAAAGGATAAACCTTGAAAATGAGTCAGATTATGTTTAATAAATTCACCAAAGAAAGATAAGTTTTTTATATCTGGAGAAGAACTCGACGTAGTAGATCCCCACACATACCTAGTCCAAAGGTAGGCAACCTTGGCTCTTTTATGACTTGTGGACTTCAACTCCCAGAATTCCTGAGCCAGCATGGGGGAACTATGGCCCCCTTCATGACTCGTGGACTTCAACTCCCAGAATTCCTGAGCCAGCATGGGGGAACTATGGCCCCTTCATGACTCGTGGATTTCAAGTCCAGAATTCCTGAGCCAGCATGGGGGAACTATGGCCCCCTTCATGACTCGTGGACTTCAACTCCCAGAATTCCTGAGCCAGCACGGCTCAGCTTGGAAACCTCTCCCTTTCCCCTCAGCGTGGCTGGCTCAGGAATTCTGGGACTTGAAGTCCACCAGTCATAAAAGAGCCAACGTTGCCTACCCCTGGCCTAGGCCAACAGGTCTCAGTGGAAGGTGATACAACAAAGGAAATCGAACGGTGTGTTAAATGTGGTTGGCAGGAATTTGGCAAGCTAAGCATAAATTTCAAAGACAACCTCCCCCGATGCCTGGAGAGAAAAGTTTTGGATCAGTGTGTTCTGCCTGCTCTAGCACATGCCAGTGAAACATGGACACACTAAACTCACAATCGGTACAAAAGCTAGGAGTGACGCAAAATGCCTTGGAAAGAGACACACTCGGCATCACAAGACAAGACAGGAAGACTCAACACATGGATTAGAGACCAAACGAAAGTATACAACGCCATCAAGAGAGTCAAAGAATGAAAATGGTCTCCTAGCAAGAAGGACTGAGGGCAGGTGGACCAAGGCAGTCACAGAACGGATCCCACTCGATCAAAAGCATCCACAAAAGTGACCTATAACAAGATGGATCGACAATGTCAGCCAAGTATGGCGGGCGCAACTGGCAAAAGAAATGCCCAGGAGCAACTTGGTGGCTGAGGAATTCTGGGAGTTGAAGTCCACAAGTCTTAAAGTTACCAAGGTTGGAGACCCCTGACTTAAGGAACTTTAAAAAGCCTACATATTCCATCCTGAATAGCTATGAACAAAGAGAGAGCCATAATATTTCCTTTTATCCAAGCAAGTTTGAGCCAGAACTTCTGCCATTAGAATTAGAACTGATTAAAGTATAAAAAAAAACATGTGATTCTTAATTTATTCTACTCGGAGCACGTAGTTCAGGGCTGTGAAGTCAAAATCAACTATTCTTAGCAATAAAATAGTAGGTATGGAAAGTAATACTCAAGGTGTAGGTCTGACTTGTAATTCTTGAGAATTTTACTATCTTTCTGTTGGGTATTTGATGTATATAAAGCATTGTTCATGGGTGTTACGTGGCAGGCTCTTTTCTGATTGAATTCTAAAGTCCCAGAGCAATTTAGTTTCCTGGTTTTCTATTATTTTGGCTATTTGTGGTCCCATCAATTCTTGCTTGCAGGCAAACACTATTTCTTTCAGATCCTCCACAGCACCATTGTTGCTATTTTGTCATGCCGCGTAGCCTGTAGTCCAGGGGTCCCCAACCCCCGGTCCATGGACCAGTACCAGGCCACGGCATGCCAGCAACCAGGCCGCACAAAATAAAAATATATAACAAGTATCTACTGATTCCTCGCATCCTGGACACAAACTGTTTCAAATCCTCCCCTCTACAGGGCAGCGGATGCCAAAATGAGACACAAAGACAGTTTTCTTCCTCCTGCCCTCACTCTGCGCAACACACAATTTCCACGGTTCTGTCTTACAGCTAAGAATGTTACCCACCTAGTATGGCTATGTTACTTTTATCTTCTCATCGGTTCCACTGCCATCTCTGTTGGTGTCGTTATTATGATTTCCTTTGTTATGATGATGATGATGATGATTACTGTGTTGTTTTGCATGCACAGTGAGAGCTTATGCACTGGAGACAAATTCCTTGTATCACACTTGGCCAAGGGGACAGGAAATTCACAGCCAAAAGCCTGCATAGTTTGCTATATGAATTAAATCACAGCCAAAGCCTTTTGATGGGCAGTTGCAGCATCAAAGCCTGTGATAAATCCACAGCCAAAGCCTTTTGATGGGCAGTTGCAGCATCCCCTGTGGTCACGTGATCAAAATTCAGATGCTTGGCAACTGACTTGTACTTATGATGGTTGCAGTGTCCTTTTGCGAACTTCAAACAAGCAAAGTCAACGAAAAAACCCGATTCGCTTAACAATCTTGTTACTAAATTAACCACTGCAGTGGTTCAGAGAGATCGTAAAATGGAGCAAAACTCACTTAAGAATTGTTTCACTTAGCCACATAAATTTGGAGCTCATCTGTGGTCATAAGTCATAATCAGCCCTTAAAATGAATCACACATATTGGGTTTCTGAGACAATTTTGTAGAGATGAGGATTCTAAGAGGGCGGTGGGGGGGTGTATACCTGAAGTGAGCTCAACAAGCAGTAGAAACCATTTCATATTTTAATGTATTACGAGATATTTCCTATCAGGAATTAAATGCACTGTCAAAGCCCCTCCTGGGTGGTTTAAATGCACAGCGAATGAATAAATAATTCTTCCGTGCGATTAAAAGCTATCATTTCAACTCGGCTCTGTGTTCATTCTGCGGTAGACTGAGATAGTGAGCCTTAAACAAAATGCAAAAAAAAACAACCTATGTGCACTCTGATTTTATTTTTTTAATAAAAGAGATCCAGCTACACTTATTTTGACATTGTGCAACAGTGCACAAATTTAAGCAGTCAGGCAGAGAGAGAGAGAGAGAGAGAGAGAGAGAGAGAGAGAGCATCCAGCCCACAGGGTCTCAGAGAATGAGAACAAAACATATGTGGGAAAAATAAACAACTTTCCTGTCTTGGAATTTCTAAAAAGGCCTGCAAAGAGCAAACAGGGCTTCTCGCTGCCATTTGACTTCTGGACCCATGAGAACGGGGCTCGGACTAATTAAACACGTCGCTTGAAGGGGCCGCGGTGAGCAAAGAGCGTGCAGCGTCCTCCATATCTCCCGCCCGTCACACCCTCTCGTTTCAGAGGCCGCTCTCCGAGGGAGTCCCTGCCCTGCTTTGCCTTTTTGCCCTCTGGAAAGAGGCGTAATAGTCAAAGACCCCCGGCGGACACAGGAAGGTTTTGTAGGAAGAGGCTCTCGCAGGTTAAAGAAAACGTCAGCCTGAGGCCAGAACTTAGTTTAGAGTTGCTCTCCTGCTTGCTAGTTATTGTGACCAATTAAGAGATTTAAAACAAAAACAAAAAAAACCAGGAATGTTTTAAACCAGTGGTGGTGAACCTATGGCACGGGTGCCAGAGGCGGCACTCAGAGCCCTCTCTGTGGGCACGCGCGCCGTCACCCCAGTCCTAGGCCTTCAGCTGGGTTTTATAAAACCTTTTCGCTTTAGGCCTCCGCCGCTGTGTGCAAAAAAAAAAAAGGTTCAATCAGTCAATTTCAACTTCTCGCGGGAAAAAAAAGATCTCGCAAAGTTGGAATTGATTGATTGAACTTTTTAGTCCCACCCAGTCTGCCGTTACCACCGCAGCCACGCCCACCCAATGGGCCACACCCACCCAAATGGCCACACCCACCCGGCACCCGACGATGCATAAGTGAGTTTTGGGTTGCAGTTTGGGCACT
>NW_015397379.1:0-2573 GCF_001527695.2 Protobothrops mucrosquamatus
CTGACTTTGATTTCAACCTAAATTTGACAGTGATTCTGAAATTCCCTCACTTTTCACCTCCCTGTGTACCCAGTTGTGTGTGGCTGCCATATTTTGCTTCTTTGTTACAACTGCTGTGACAGCACATTTTATGGCCTGTTCTGAAGTTTGGCTAAATTTAAGATATAGCTCCTTAATTTGTGCAGAAGTAATTGGAAAAACCTCTATGCTATTATTCTAGCTGAGAGAATGAGGCTATTCAGAGGCTTGTTTCATTTTTATTCGATAGCATAGTGCAGGGATGGCAAAACGTTTGCCACTTTTGAGATGGGCATATCAAAAATTCAGAAAACGCCTACATTGATTCTGATGGTGTGTCACACCCCCATCCCCAAATCCACCCTGAACAAAAGAAGCCTCTCTGACCCTTGTCTATGGCCTCTCCTCTCTGGAAGCTTTGTGAGAAAAGCCTGCAGGACCCCTGAAGCCTCAAACAATTGTGCAAAAACACTCATGCAATTTTTCAACACTATAGAGGCTGCACAAGAGCAAGGTCTTCTTGGGCAGGTTGCAGAGGATCCAGAGGACTGGTGTGTCACCAAAATGGCACAGTGCATCACCTGCAACACATATGTCATAGGTTTGCCATCACTGGCATAATGTATACCGTGATGGTAGATTTAAAATTGCCCCTTTTGGGGTCTTTCATGTGCCATCTATCCTGCTGTCTGCTTCCCTTTAACTCATCCTGCCCATAAAACTTTTTTCTAAATCATTAGTTTCAAATTTCATTCTTCAATATTGCACTGGATCTGTATACAAACTTGACTTTTAAAAAAACTGTTGTTTCTCCATAATCAGTTAAAAATTGGCATCTCGTTTCAGATGTTTCTTTGTCCATCTCAGTGTAACAAAATTCCGAGAGCAGTATCCGAGATTATACACAGAATGAGTCATTCATCAAAATATACAGGGGCTGAGAGAAGCATAGCTTGATATGGTAACACAGAAATCAATGCAAAACCATTTATTTATTTTACCTCCCATATGTTGAAGTATTCCTGATCAGGCATGGTTAGTGGCACAAATTTCTTATAATGACCATCTTGTTAAAAATGCAATCCAGATAGCAATGGGTCTTGTCTGGATCTAAAGGCATGTTCTGCATAGGTGGAAATACCATCTGATTGGGGTCTTTGTTCCTGTACCCCCATTTTGCATAGGTTGAATTCTGCTTCCAAAATAAACTGAAAGGAGAAATTTTAAACTATAAACCAAAACGATAACTTTTAAAAGGACCCATTTGGGGATATCATATTAAGTGGGGCCCTTATTCTTGAACTATAAAAAAATCTTTGAGATTTACTGCAGAGAAATAGCAAATAGAATTGAGTGGAAAACTGAATTTTCAGGATTTTGAATAGTTACAGTATATTCTCGGAAATGTTTTTCCTTAAAGGTACATTATAACACAAATCCACAAATCTTGTGACCATTGGCTGAACATATGAAAAAAAAAGTGTGATTCAAAAATTGGAGAAAAAACTGGCTTTCACACTGTTACTCTAAAACAATATCCCAGGGAACATTCCTCAGATTTCCTTTTCTCTGATTGACACAAATTTCCAAAGTCCTTTCCATCTTCTTATTTATGTTCAAGCAAGGCATTATCTCATCCTACAAAGATAAAAAAAAATCCAAATCAACTGTAGAATTGATTTCCTCTGTCTCAGGGAGAGATTCTGAAAGAACAACACAAATAGAGTTTCTCTTTTTCTTTTACTTTGGTAGCTGGCAGCCCACAAAGCAAGAATGAACTCATAGGGAATTCCAGACCATTCCCATGTGGAAGAGTGGAACCAAGATGTTCCAAAATAGGACCGTAGTATTGACCTGTTCATCATATTAATTTCAACCCAGCGTGGAAGGGACCATTTAAGCAATAAAATACAATTCCCTGCTGAGTGCAGAAATCCAAGTTAAAGCATTCCAGACAGATGATTAGCTTGAACAAATCCCATTGAAGGGGGACCCCTCACCCCCATATTAAATAAATAATTGTAATATTATGCTTATGTTTCAGAAGTGTTTTTTAAAACTCCACTGGAATTTTTATTCTGGTAATTTAAATCCACTCTGTGGATTTTGGAAGAAGAGAGAAAAGGTATTGAATTCTTCTATGGGACATTCTTTCAAGTATCTGAAGAATGTAACCATCTCTCTTCTCAGTTAGTGGCTATTACATCAACATATCAGAAGCTAGTAGCCTCTGCACTTAACTGTTTGAGTTGCTGAGCTTTGAGGACCTAAGTAATATATGTCTCGGTACTTAAATACTCATATTAAATTATTAGCTAACAAAACCATTTCTGGGGATATTAAGAATATGATTAGGTGAATGTGGATTACAAAATTTTTGCAAAAATTTTGGCTAATAGATTGATGCAGATATTGCAACATTATATACATGATGATCAAACTGGTTTCATATCTGGGAGATATATGAAGAATAATATCAGGCAAATTGTAAATCTACTGGAATATTTGGACAAGAATAATCAAATACCTTCGGCTTTTATCTTTCTTGATGCGGA
>NW_015397379.1:4925-7445 GCF_001527695.2 Protobothrops mucrosquamatus
TTGCTGAAATGGCAAAAATTTCGGCTTATTTGAAGGATCACTCAAATGAACAATTTTTATTAATATGGAGAAGATGGATTGTTTATATTCAAAATAAGCATAGAATGGTGGAATATAATTTAGGTTTTTAGATAAAAAAAAATTTTTATTTTTTTTTATATATTTCACCTACTTATGTAGAATAATACTTTGTGGAGTTAGGGATATTAATACTAGTTTACTTTTAGTTGAATAGTATCCTGGGATTAGGTTTGGGAAGTCCGGGGGTGGGGGGTGGGGGGTAGGGTTCTTACATTGTGATGTATTTGTGATGTGCTTTTTTCTATGATGAAAATAATAAAAATTTATATTTGAAAAAAAAAAGAATATGATTAGGGTCATCTAAGTACCGTATTAACTCACATGCAACAAAAGTATCAACTATCATTTGTCTTCCATCAGAACTGACTCAGATGGCTAATACCTTGCTTGAACATAAATAAATGAAGTGGCTGTTTTATTTCATTTGTGTTGGCTATTCAAGCATTTAGTTCCTATTAATCAGGAAGAACATTACCTCTAGACAACTGGCTCTGATTTAATGGGTAGAATAGACTTTTAGGTATGACTGATTCAAAAGTGATGTTGAGATAGGGAAGCTAAAAAAAGATTACGTAAAGCGGGCCCATGTTTACTGTCAGTGGCATCAACAATCTCTACAACCCACCAGGCCAAGAATCTGAAGATATCATGTTGGTGGTGAACATGGAGAGATATGATGGGAGCGGGCAAGGGGGGGGTAAGCCTCTCTCAGAGAAGGCAACCTGGCAGCTAAAACTGGAGTCAGTCACTGGATTTGTCTATGCAGCAGTTAAATAATTCAGAGGAAAGGTGCTAAGGTGCTTGATACCTATTAAGATATAACAACCTTAGAAGCAACTCAGATAGAATTCATAAGAGCCTCACTTTCCTCAATCTGAGTCATACGTACTTCTTAATTTGAAAATGTGGTTCTGTAGAGATCCATGCAAAAATCATCTGAAATATAGACTGAGCCCCTGGCTCAGTCTATTCTTGCAGACATACTTATTTGCTACCAATAGAAGAAAATATTTGTAGCTCAGGGTTGAACTGTGGGGTTCTTGGTGCTCTCTGAGCTTGGTTGTTTTCTTGTAAACAACAGTCTATAATCAAGGAACCACCAAGACTACTCCCACCAACACTGACTGGGCAAGCTACTAGTATATAAAATGAGAGCAAACTCCACTCCCTCTAGCACTCATGTTGTTATCTAGTTTGGTAATGAGATGTCTGCAAGAAAACAACCAAGCTCAGAGAGCACCAAGGTACTCACAGTTTATTTTCTCTTGGAAAACTGTCACCTTTGATTTGTCATACCATGGCATGTCAGCCCAACCTAAAGAAAACTATGATGGAAGTCAAGCAAAGAGTTCTTCACTTGGACATGCAGAATGACACATGCAAAGCTTCAAACTGTTAAGGGAACCTGTGTAGTAGATTTTGCCTTATACTGTATGTACAGGTAGTCCTTGATTTGAACCCATAATTATAGTTATATGTCATGACAGTCATTAAGTGGGTCACTATATGACTGTGCCCAATTTTATGACCTTTAATGCAGTAGTCATTCATCCAACTGATGGTCACTATGGGGCATTTTTTGCTGGAAATCGTAAGTAAATGCTGATTTCCAGAAAAAAAACATCGTAAATTGTGGTCACATGACTACAGGATATTGCAAATGGCCATAAATGCAAGTCAATTCCATGTGCCCAAAATACAGTCATGTGATCATAGGGGTGGGTGGGCGAATGTCAGAACTTTGAATACAGGTTCTTTTAGTATTCAAAACACCTGTGTGTGTGTGTGTGTGTGTGTGTGTGTGTGTATGTATCCATAGACAATCTTCTGATACATGAAGGAATGTCACACAGAAGAGGGAGTAGCTTTATTCTTCCTAGTACCTGAGGGAAAGACAAGAACCAAATGGGTAGAAACTTTACAGTAAGACATCCAAACTGGAGGAAGGAGGAATTTGCTGACCATACAAACTATTAAGTCATTGAACAGGTGGACCTCCTGAGGTTGTAGATGCTCCATCACTGGAGATTTCAAGAAAAGAGTGGGCAGACATTTGTCCAGGATGGTATAAGGATCCTGAGCAGGGAGTACAAGCAGACCAAGGTCCCTTCCAGTCCTATGATTGTACAAGCTTCCCATCAGGTCCACCTGATTCCAGCAGAAAGCAGTCCTAGATTTTCTCTGCCTGGTTAATGCGCATCCATGGTGTCCATGTATACATACAAATTATCTATCATCCATCTCTCTCTCTCTCTCTCTCTCTCTCTCTCTCTCTCTCTCTCATCATCTATCATCTATCTATCTATCTATATCCTCCTCCACACTCCTTTCTCCCCTTTCCTCCAAAGCAAGCCAGCACAAAAGAAATTATTTAACAGTTTCTAATTAAAACTAATGGATTAAAAATGAGCTCCTCACTTATAAAATACACAGATTCTC
>NW_015397380.1:0-2642 GCF_001527695.2 Protobothrops mucrosquamatus
ACTGGCCTCCCAGAAGCACCAGTAGATTCTGAAGATGATGAAGAAGAAGATGAAGACATTGATAGAACATCTGACCCTCTGCTAGGGCGAGATGTTGTTCGGGAGTGTCTTGAAAAAGAACCTGCTGACAAAACAGATGATGATATTGGTGAGAAATAAAAATACTGCCTTTCGTAAATAAATCTGTTATTTTGTAGTACAAGCTATTACATAAAGATGGAGTAATGAATTACCCAAACAGTAATCATTATATAGCTAAAAGGATATCATGCTTGTAGCAATAGGCAGCAGCCAACTAAAGAGACTGTAAAAGTACAACTGTGTAGGAAGGGAAAAAAAGTTGGACAAACCAGTGAGTGTACCTGGTGACTTAAGATATGATTTGTTATTGTTAATGAATTTGTTAACGTTAGCTGAGATCTGAAAGTTTACTGTGGCCTGAGCCACAGCAGGGTGGACGGAGAGTTAGGAAAGAGAACAGAGTGAGATGTAGTGGTTGGATGATGTTGTAGGAAGGTGCTGTCCAAAATGTGTTTTACAGAAGCTCTGGCAGTCTGTTTTAGAATTATCCCATTTGTTGGTGGTTTGTTGGTTGGATGGATGGATCCCCTCAACTTGGGATGGAAGGGCATTGGGAAGGAAGTAAATTATGTGGGAGAAAGAGAGCAGGGAGAACAATGCATTTGACTTTTTGGCCAAGTTGATGATAGATTTCTCCAGGCTTATGGTTATGCAGGATTTCAGCCTGCCTTCTTTGGACCTGGAGTAAGAGATAGCTCAGGAGTTCATAACCACCATAGCAATTATGGTGGCCTTGGTCTCATGGCAAGAGTATCATGTCACCATTGCAGTCATGAAACTGTTCCAACTTTCTCAAGGTCCAACTTGCAATAGAGGTCAAATAATAGATTTGGTTTTTGTCTTGGAGCAGCAGAATGGTAATCTGAGATTTGGGAATGTTAACATCAGTTCCTTGCCGTGGACACCTCTTGTATCTGGAGTTCTGAACAATTAACTCCCATTGCAGGGAGGTGGGTCATATTCAATCATCCCAGCGCAATTGGGTTTCAAAAGGAACTTGGAAATTTTACCAAGGCTGTGACATAGCTGAGATCCAGGTTGCTGCTTGAGATAGTCTATGGAGATTCTCAGTCATCCACATCATAGTTGTCCCAAAGATGCTTTTTCAGGAGGCAACTGGACTTTCTTGTTTTTCTTTGAAGACATTTCACTTCTCATCCAAGAAGCTTCTTCAGCTCTGACTGGATGGTGGGAAATGGAAGAATTTATACTCCTTACAGACAGCTGGTCATTTGCATTTTAGAGAGTCATTGAGGCCACCTGGAGGCTTATCTGTGTCATCAGGGTCACCTAAGTAGTGCAAATGGGTGTGAAGTCTTCTTGGAACTGTTGAAAGGACTGTGTTGTAGACTGGAGATAGATGATGCCCTATGCCCCCCTCTGAAAGAGGGGTCAAAGAGGCCATCTATGTCAAAATTGAACAGCTCTTAACAGAGGGAGAGGGATACGACATCATCTATCTCCAGTCTACAACACAGCCCTTTCAGCAGTTCCAAGAAGGCTCCATATCCATTTGCACTACTCAGGTGATCCTGATGATACAGATAAATCTCTAGGTGGCCTCAACAACTCTCTAAAAGAATGCAAATATCCAGCTGTATGCAAGGAGTATAAATCCCTTCATTCCCCACCATCCAATCAGAGCTAAAGAAGTTTCTTGGATGAGAAGCAAAATGTCTTTTTTAAAAAAAACAAACCAAGAAAGTCCAGTTGCCTTGTGAAAAAGCATCTTTAAGACTGCTTGAGATAGGCATATGACAAGGGTCTTGATTAGATCACGCTATGCAGAATCTCTGTGAGTGTGGATCCTGTCTAGCGTTCTGTTTTTATGGAAATGCTGTGGGAGATGAAGCAATGGAAAGCACCCCTAAAGCGTGCCTGCTGTGACTGGATGGCCTTTGCACAAATTCTTCTTGAGCACCAATTGGACCTGGAAGCTTTGCTCACTGTTGTCCACACCTTGATCACTTCCTGATTAGATTACTACAACACTCAACACACAAGCCTGCCCTTAAATATGATTGGGAAGTTACAATTGGGTTTAGAATGCAGTGGTGCCTGCAGATCTAGGCTGTATTATATGCCATTGCTTTGTGAGCTGCACTAGAATCCAGTTTCTTTCTGGATGAAATTTAAGATGCTGGTTATCATCTTTAAGGTCCTGAATGGCAGATTTGTGGACCTCTCTCTAAGGATGTCTGTTCCACCAGGTAGAATAGAGTGGTCGTGCTCCTAGTCACTTCCCTTAAATGTTGTTATCTGATGTGACTAAGGAGATGAATATTCTCTGTAGCTGTTTCTGTCCTATGTAACACCTTCCTTCTATGCTTCTGGCCTTCTTGAAAGCCTTGGAAAGTTGGCTTTCTCCAGCACTGGAGATGGAGGATCCACCCGTGGGTTGAGACTGTATTCCTGCCCAATCAGATCAAGTCAGCCAAAGTTGTCACGCCCTGTCCCTGGACCTGTGCCCAGTCTTGACTTGATCTTGCCCATGGACAGGACGTACAACTCTGGCTCCTAGGCACAGTCTGGACTTGGGTGAATTTTCCATCTCCTTTCCT
>NW_015397380.1:6382-7444 GCF_001527695.2 Protobothrops mucrosquamatus
CAAGGCTCATGTAAACAGGCAGGGGGGCACTCATTCTCGAATCCTTCTGAACGAGGCATTAATATTGGGGACCTGGGCAGAGCACAATCTCGTGTCCATCAAGGCCGAGCACATCTCGGGGAAGGACAATACCCAGGCAGATGTCTTAAGCAGAGCGACAATAGACCACTCAGAGTGGAGGATTCACCCGAGGGTCTTCAAAGAGATTTGCCACCGCTTTGGGCTACCTTTAGTTGGACCTATTTGCCTCACCGGCCAACACCCGGCTTCCCCGCTTCTTCTCCCGCTTCCCGTCTCAGGGAGCGGAGCAGATAGATGCACTGCGCTCTCCATGGCCTCGGGGTCTGCTGTATGCTTTTTCCACCTCTCCCTCTTCTCCTGGCGGTGGTACGCAAACTACTCTGGGAAGACGCGGAGATTCTACTGGTAGCCCCGTATTGGCCACGGAGACCGTGGTTTGCCGACCTGCTGGGTCTCTCCACAACAGATCTGTGGAGGATCCCGCCAGACAGGATATCACTCAGTCAGGGAGCCATCCTTCATCCGGATCCCCTGGGGCTGCAGCTAGCCGTCTGGCACTTGAGCGCAACTTTTTTGTCGAGGCAATCTTGCTCTTTAAGAGTCATTGAGGTTATACAGGCATCCCGTCGCCCATCCACGAATCGCATCTATGAGGCAACGTGGAAAAACTTTGGTGCTTGGTGCGACAAACGTAAGTTGGCTCTCTCACGACTCAATATTCCTATTATTTTGGAATATCTGTCGGACGGCTTGGACAAAGGTTTGGCCCCTAATACCTTACGTAGGCAACTAGCTGCGCTCTCTACTGTTCTCGCCTGGGAACACGGAGGGTCGTTAGCTCGCCACCCAATGATACGCTCCTTCCTTAAGGGGGCAGCTAACATCAGGCCACCGACAGTACATAGATATCCTTCCTGGGAGTTGCCCCGGGTTCTTCGGGCTCTCACAAGGGCGCCCTTCGAACCATTAGCGTCGAGCGATATGAGTCACCTGTCTCATAAGGTAGCTTTTTTAGTGGCCATCACGTCAGCTCGACGTATA
>NW_015397381.1:0-2202 GCF_001527695.2 Protobothrops mucrosquamatus
AGCCAAAGGAAAGAAAAACAAAGTAAATAATGAAATAAATCTCTCTACTAAATCCTAAATCTAATTGTCTATCGGAGGAGTATCAAAGTGTGTCCTAACTGAGCGAGACTAAGAACAAACTGGGGAAGGACAGCCCAGGGAGGCGTGGCCAAAGTTTGATCTTAGTCTATACTGAGCAAGGAGGCATTGATAACCCACCAGTGGAGGCTACATCTCACATGCTGTAGAACTATATTTCTTTGATACCCAAGGAGGGACAGAACTAAATTGCGAAGAACTACAGATCAATTTCTCTTCTTAATAATGGTTATAAATTGTTTACATTCACTTTAGCTGAAACACCTAAAAAAATGTTACAAGATTACATATACAGTATGAAGAAAAGTATGGTTTTCTACAATTAAAAGATAATGTGAAAGAAATCTTCTATATAAATGAACATCTACAACAACGTAGTAACAAACAGGTTTCATTAATTTTCTGAGATGCAAAGAAAGCTTTTGACAATTGAACAGGGACTTTATGTTTAAAGTAATTAAAAGGATGGGCTTTGGACTTAGTTTCTTATACGGATTGAAGTCCATTAATATACTCCAGAAGGCTCAGATTATGGTGAGTGGAGATCTGACAAAATCATGTGAAATCCAGAAAGGAAGAAGACGGGTGTCCTCTATCTCCTTTATTATTTATCTTAGTGTTGGAATTGCTAAACAAGGATATTAGATAAGAACAACTGAGTAAAAGTTACAAATCAAAGTATAAACTTTGTGCTTTTGTGGATAATTTGATTTTAATTTTGCAAGACCCACTAAGAATACTGAATATGTTATGAGGAAGTTTAAAATATTTAGAGAAATGGCAGGTTGAAAATAAATAAATGAAAGATGATAATACTGACAAATTAAGTGAATGAGGAAGATGAAAGAAAATTGGAAATTAAAGCAGGAATTAAAATTTTAAAAAAGATAAAGAATTTGGGAATTATGCTTACTAATAAAAATTCTAAGTTATATAAAAATATATTAAAACGTGAAATGAGATAAAATTGGATTTACACAGATGGGAAAAATTAGATTTGTCATTAATGGGAAGAATTTTACAAGAATATTCCTAGAATATTATTTCTTTTCCAGAGTTAAAGATTCTTCTTTTAAATAGTGGCAGAAAGATATATCCAAATTTATTTGACAAAATAAAAAAACAAGAAATAAATGTAAGATTCTGCAAGATGCTAAAGAAAGTGGAGGTCTTGGCTTGCTTATTATGATACCTGTTGTTCAGTATGGTTAAAAGATTGGATATCTTTAGGAAACGTCCGGTTGATGTCATGACGGAACAGGCGAGAGAAAGCGCCTCCGGTTCCCACGGCTGATTTCATCCTGCCAGGGGGTCCTAAGGGACCAAAGGTCACCCCGGAGAGGTGGCGATAAAGGAGGGAATCCTTGTCGATCACGGGCAGATGGTGATGAAACCCCTCCAAACTGACAGGAGAAACATAGACCACATTTATGTGATCTATCCAAAAGCTACTGACAACCAGGAAGGGTGTGGATCAGTGCCAGTTAGCAACACCGTGTTTTAGAACTGGGTGAGATTATTCTCTTTCTCTTTACTACCTTACAAACTTATTCCCTGGAACGGATAGATTCCCCAAAGGCAAGAACTTCCCAGAAGTGACTGGAGGAAGGGGACTTCCATCCCACCCCACCAGAGAAATGAAAGCAGCAGTAAAAACTTTCACGGGGACTGGAATGGAGAATATAGAATGTTGAATCAGAATTAATATAAAGACATTGTTTTGGTAAATTTGAACAATCTTGAGAATCACTAAGTTATGCTTGAAAAAACAACCGGGTGAGAATAACTAATGAATAACTTTTGATTTGGGTGTTTGAGGATGGATACTACAAATTAGCTGGGAGAAAGTGACATCTAGTGGTGGAAAGGAGATAAAACCTTAAAGCTTGTTGTGTCTGGGCTAAACTTGGCACAGAGCCCAGACATTTATTTATTTATTTATTTATTTATTTATTATTTTAATTTGTATACCGCCCTTCTCCCATAGGACTCAGGGCGGTTCACAGCATATTAAAAACAAATAATATACACAAAATACAAAAAAATACAAAATACAAAAATACAAAAATACAAAAAATAAACCCCGATAAAAGCCGAATTAAAACCAAATATTATCAGCTGTGT
>NW_015397381.1:5114-7443 GCF_001527695.2 Protobothrops mucrosquamatus
ACAGCCGGCAAGCCGGGGGAGAAAGGAATCTGGCAGATTTCCCAGCTGGGAGCGAGGCCAAAGCTATCGGGAGGGACGTCAGACTGTGATAAGCCGAGTGAAGGCTCTGCACGAAGCCATGCAGCATTGCCAGCAAAAATGGTGAGTCACAGTCCTGAAGACATAAGGAATCCCAAATTGAGGCCTTTCCAGCAACTGGGCTTACCACAGCTAATAGAAGCCTTACAACAGCTTGAAGTGATGCAACAGCCAGAACTACAATCGGTCAGCTTGCAGATGGGGGAGGCCCAGCATGTCCAGCAATCATTGAGGGGCCTACAACAGCAGAGGGCATCACCACCCCCTGCAGTACAACAGCAGAATACACCACTACAAACCCCACTTGCACAGTCACCATTGGGAGGCCTGCAGCTGCAGGGGGCACTACTAGCCCCCACTGCCCAGCAGCAGAGAGCCCACCAACCATGGGATTGGCAGGCAGGATGGGACCAACAATCGGGGTGGGGCCAGCAGCAACAACCCCAGTGGGGACCGCAACAGCCTGTTTTTGCACCACCCTTCAATGTAACCTTCGATGGAGATCCAGAGAAGCTGATTTTTTTTCTCAACCAAGGGCGCTCTCACTTGAACCGTTGGGCCTACCACTATCCGGACCCAGGTGCCATGGTCGACGTATTTGCATCCAACCTAGAGGGAGAAGCAGCTGAATGGCTGAATAACTTATATAGTGAGCAAGCCCGCGAATTGGAAGATCCCCACCTTTTCCTCTTAGGTCTGAAAGAACGATTTGAGGACCCATCCATAGGCCTCAAAGCAGCAAGACAAATTCACAAAATAAGACAAGCTGGGAGGCCTGCCCTGGAGTACGTACGAGAATTCCGTAAGTTAGCAGGCCGAACAGAGGGGTGGTCCGAACAATCCCTGGTTCAATACTTTGTTGAGGGATTGGACGATCACCTCTCTCAGGCTTGCATCTTTCGAGACGTACCCGATCGGCTACAGGAGTGGTACCAGACAGCAGTGAAGCTAGACGTTAAGCTCTCTCGCTATAAGCCTCCCCCACATGAACCCGCGCAGCAACCAGAGCTACCCGGACAGCAATCACCCCCACGAAAGCCCTCAACTACGGCAATGGCTGAAAGACCCAGGCCACCGACACGCCCTTCCTTCAAGTGTTTCCGGTGTGGACAAGAAGGACATCGAGCGGCCACCTGTCCAATCCCCTACCCCCGACGGCCGAGCAGACCAGAACCAGCAATGCGAAAGAAGCCTGCTCAGCGGCTAACGAGAGAAAAATCCAACCGGCTCACACAGGAGGACACTGGGACTCCGGTTGGACCTGCCCCTGATCTACCCTCCTTTGACAGCGACGATGAAGGAGAGAACGATCCGATGGTGAGTCAACAAATCACGTCTTTTTCACTGGCCGCCAAGCTTATAATCCCTAAGTCTGGGGCACAAATGGATTTAAATGTGCTAACTGACACTGGATGCACCCGCTGCATCATTAGTCGGCAGTTTGCAATGAAAATGGGCATACGGGCAAAACAGCTTTCCGAACCGGTGAGGTTTGAGCAAGCCGATGGCTCCCTGATGGGAGGGACTCTTGTCACACTATTAACTGAGCCCTTACGCCTAGAAATAGGTGCACATTGGGAGTTTATTCGCTTCCTGGTGGCTCCAAAAATGACTGAGGCGGTGGTCCTAGGGTTAGCCTGGTTAGACAAATGGAAACCATTCATCTTGTGGGAGAAAGGAATGAGAACCATGAGATTGCCTATAGGGCCTAACCCCCCTCTTGAGTCAACGGACGTTGCAGGACACTTTAGGCCACCCAATGAGCGAGCGCACATGGCCACCTCACTGCCTCCATGCAAACCAGTCATCCCCAATGAATACCGGGACCTGGCGGAGGTTTTTAGTGAAAAAGAATGTGATGCCCTACCCCCTCACAGACCCAATGACTGCTCCATCGAACTGGTGCCGGGAGCCAAACTCCCACGACCGAGAATGTATGCTATGTCCCCCCTCGAAATGGAGGAAATGCAGCGATACGTGAACAAAAACCTAGCAACGGGGTTTATTGAACGGGCCAAATCTACCATGGGAGCCCCTGTGTTATTCAAGGAAAAAAAAGATGGGTCTCTTCATCTCTGCGTGGACTATAAGGGTCTCAATGCTGTAAGTGTGGAGAACAAATACCCACTCCCCCTCCTAAAGGACTTATTAACCCATCTGGCTAAGGGGAGTATCTTCACTAAATTAGACTTGAGAGAGGCATATTACCGGGTGAGGATAAAAGAGGGAGACGAGTGGAAAACTGCCTTCA
>NW_015397382.1:0-3258 GCF_001527695.2 Protobothrops mucrosquamatus
CAGACAAAACCTTTCCCATCTATCAGGGCATCACATTATCATAGACAATGTTTGTTTAAAGAAGGGACCATAAAATCAAACAATTACGAATGCAGAATAACCCTTGCTATTGACTGCATAAGTAATCAAGTGAGATTTCCAAAACTCTCTGCTAATGAATGGGTAGATATGTGGCTGGAAGTGGCAACTAATAATACAGTCAACATTCTAATGTTCTTAGTGATTTTTATTAAATCTGGTTACAGTAGCAAGGATTAATAAAAATGACATCAAGTAAGGTTTCCATAGGAGCCGTATTGATAGCAGTACCCAGCTAAAATACAAGTAGTTAACTCCTGACCTTATAGTAGGACCAACGTTCCCCTGAGAGAGCTGAAATGCTAGCAGTACAATACATCATGAACTAAGCCAACAGCCTCAGGGCCTTGACAACATTACAGCACAGGGAAAGGGTTCCTTGTTCTGCCATTTATAACTACGTAATCTGCAATAATTCAGTGGTGGCCTTGGAAATGAACTCACTTTCATGTTGTTAAATCCATAAATAAACCGTTGTAGGAAACAGAAACGTAAATGTAAATATTTAATCGAAGCTGTACATAACATTTTGCACCAACCCAAGTTTCATTATCTAAGAAATTATAAAGCTTAATGTTAAACTGAAGCTGAAAACAATCACGTACCTTCTACCACACTGCTTGCTTCATTATTCTCAAAGAAGTACTTCAGATTTGATACAGGAAATGAAACTAGCATTACTAAATAACATCAGAAGTGGATGTGGAAGTCTGCTGTAGATCTGTTTCATTTTGGAAGTTATTAAACCCACAAGTATACAACAAATATTCAAAGAAAGATCAGAAGTATTTAAGATGTGATAGAAATCCATAATATAATTGGTATGCATGCACCCCTTAAGTTCTAACTCCCTCCCTTCCTATACCTTAGCCCAATTTCTTACAAATTATTAAAATTTACTGGCAATCTGAACAATGGAGGGGTTCATTCTGCTTTGTAATTCATGAATTTTCTTTAATGAAGATTCCAATTTCCACCATTATACTGTAGACCTATGGCTTGTAATCCTTTGCATGTTTATACAGGAATGAGGCCCACTAAATCCAGGGAAAATTTTGCAATTCATAAATAGTGGCCTGAACAATAGAAAGCAAAGATAATGCAAAACATTCTCATAACTATCCTAGTATTCTTACTCAATAGGACAGCAGAGCATTTCAGGAATGAACTTATGTTTTTTAGTAATTATCTGATGATTCCTCATTTCCCATTCTACTCCATTTTCTGCTAAATACACTGAGAAACAGATACCTGACAGAGATATACTATTGATGATTTTAGTCACTGTAGGAATCTCTCTGCATAAACTTTTATTTAAAAGGAGATATGGATTTACTAGTAATGGAACCAATTTCTGTACAAAGTGATAAAGTACTTGTTTAATATATGAAAATGCAAGAAAATTATTTCTCCAACCGGTTGCAACATGCGGAGACCACGCCCAACCCAGCTCCTGCAATGTGAAAGAAGTTGTGATATGTTGCAACACGTTATGTGACGTGGTGAGTTTGACACCTATACTCTAGTCTAGTTGAACTCCCATAATTCCATCAAATGGTCAAAATAATATCACCTGGCAGTTCTAGAAGATTTTATTCCAAATTTTCCAAAAGCATGGATTCTAAAATGGTAACATTCAAATGCATCTGAACAGAACAAAAACAAAGTTTTCAAAATTTTGAGAACTAAAAAGCTTGCAAAATTCTTTGGTGGCACTTTTGTTGGACTTTATATAGGTACAGTTGTTGTTGTTGCTAGCTTTTTATGCCATGTTTATGCATAACTCAAGGTGATGAACATACCTAATAGTCCTGCCTCCGATTTTCCAGACAACAACAACCCTGTGAGATGAATTTAGTTAAGAAATAATGAGTGGGCTAAGGTCTCCCCGCAATAGATTTCTCTCTTCATTTTAAAAAAATATTAATTTTAGTTTCATTTATTTGCATAATCAATGTGGATGAAACTATCATTAAGATTGCCTTAGTTCCCCAGCATATTCAAGATCAAACTGCAGCTACTACTATTTTTCCTTCTCCTTCCACTCCTTTATTTATTAAGAATACTTGTGTGAATGGAATTTTGGGAATGCATCTTTATGAAGGTCAGTCCTTAGGTTTGCAACAGGCATTTATTTTTTATTTTGTTTTTTTATTTTTTTTAACTTTAAAAGATATTATGGACAAAAGGCCAGGTGGACCATAAGGTCACTTTCAAATAGGTGCATTAGATTATCTACGTGCTACACTGGAAGTCTCAGCAGTATAATTTTGATAGCTTATTGCTAAAATTATCAAAATTAGAATTTAGCAGTCCATGTGCTTTAACAATGAATTTATGCCCATGATAAACTAAATGAAAACAAGAGCATCCAATTCCCAAGTGCTTTCATATCCACAGCTTCTACTTACTCAACCATTAAATAAATTATCCTATATCTGTCAGATATAGAAAATTAAAAGAATAGGTGATACTGTTATTACTTAAAACTCTGAACTGAGACTTTAGTTTTAATTTTATATATAATTTAATTTGCTATTGACTGCATAAGTAATCAAGTGATATTACTTATATATTCCTTAAATAATTTTAGAAATATTTAAGTTGAGAAGTTTTACAAAGGTAAAATAAAGAAACAACTTTCAGAAAAATGAGCAATAGCTCAGAAAAGACACTGCTTTTTAAAAAAAAAAAAACAACAGGCAGATATTTCCTCCAGGAAATACTCTAGACCAGGAGTTCCCAACCTTTGGGCCATGGCCCACTACCACGCAGCGGCCCGTTCAGAACCGGGCCCCAGAAGCAGTGGGTGAGCGTGCACATGCAGCTCCATCTCTTGAGCCAATGACGCTCACACAAATGGAGCTGCATGCATGTGCGTGTGCGTATTCGCCTACCGTTCACATGGAACCATCCCTTCCCCCTGGCTGGTCCTCAAAGCCAGAAAAGTTAGAGACTGCTTGCTCTACACAGTTGCATAACTCTTTTCCACAGTGGTTTATAAAACTTAACATTCTCAATTCTTCACTTACAAAATTATTATTGTGATGCATGAGGCTTAAGATGAAGTAGACATATTATTATATTCATATGTAATACTTTATTGGACTGAAGGGACAGGTGAACAGTCTGCCAAATTCTAACTGAAGTTTATGTGTGACTGTAGAAAAAAAAGAAACT
>NW_015397382.1:5611-7443 GCF_001527695.2 Protobothrops mucrosquamatus
GAACGCGGCGGAACCGCGTTCCGGCACCTTTTTCCGGGCCGGCCGCACCGGAAATAGCCCCTCCCACACCGGAAATAGCCCCTCCCAAATTTTACTTGCATTCCTGTTCTCTAAAGGGGCGGTCCTAGGGTTTGATGAGGGCGTGGCCAGGTTTGAGTTCCGCCACCTTTTCTCCGAGAAAAAAAGCCCTGTATAAGAGTATAATATTTGATCAATATTTCCACTTCTGGCTAGTTGTTTGCTCGAGAGACAAACTTACAGATAACAGAAATAAATATTGTACTGTTTGTATATTGGGTTTTTATTTTTGTAAGCCACCCAGTGTCATTGAAAGTGAGTGGGCAGCCATTAAATTTTCATAAATAAATAAATAAATAAATAAACAAACAAACAAACAAACAAGCAAGCAAGCTGTTTTCTTCCCTAACTGTAGAAATGAAGCATATATTCAAGAAAAGCAACCTTAGCCATATTGGCTTATAAAAAAACAAAATCCACTCAAAATAATACTAGGCTATATCTTTATTATACTAATAAATTAACACCAAAAGATGAGCTAATTTTAAGTTCTCTAGAGCTCTTCTTTTAGGCTAACTAAAAGGAAGGGTGAAAAATTCGAAACACTGAGCTGAATGTTTAAAACTCTTAGGCTTGTAATTTCAAGTCAAGTAAAGCTTTATTTTTGTAAAGTCCAGTGATGTTTCTTTGTCTCTTGATCTGTCAGACAAAGGGGACTATGTGTGACACAATGGTAAGCCAGAAGATGGGTAGTTTATATTTTCAGAGCTAAGCGAAGCTAAATTTTCCTTTCTTTCTTACAATTCAATATAATCTGAGATCAATAAAATACAGAAATTGGATGAAATAGATTTAAAATAGAAAAAAAAATGAAATGAAATACAACTCAACTGATTTTGCCACCCCTAACACAGTCTCAACTTACCTGGCATTTAGAACATGCTAAGTCCTCCTTCTATCTCTGTCAATTTTAACATTTTACTCCTTTTGCAGATCACATTTTGCAGGATGACCATCCCGTATCCATATGTGGAGTGGCCAAACACCCCACTCTGGAACACTGTTGAGCAGTAGATCACAGAATGGATCAAAGAACTGACCTTGAATTAAGTGGTGGTCTTGGCTCTTAAATTTACTTGCAGTTTAATTTATTCCACCATACTACAAAAAAGATGTTGAGACCTTGGAAAAAGTTTAGAGAAGAGCAACTAAAATTATCAAAGGTCTGGAGACTAAAACATATGAAGAACGGCTGCAGGGCTTGGGTTTGCTAGTCTAAAGAAAAGAAGAAATAGGGGTGACATGATAGCAGCATTCCAGTATTTGAGGGGCTGCCACAAAGAAGAGGCCATCAAGCTATTTTCCAAAGCACCAGAGAGCAGGACAAGAAACAATGGTTGGAAACTGACCAAAGAGAGAAGCAACCTGGAATTAAGGAGAAACTTCCTGACAGTGAGGACAATCAACCAGTGCAACAGCTTGCCTCCAGAAATCGTGGGTGCTCCATCACTGGAGATTTTTAAGAAGAGACTGGACAGTCACTTGTCTGAGATGGTATAGGTTCTCTTGCTCGAGCAGGGGGCTGGACTAGAAGACCTCCAAGGTCCCTTCCAGCTCTATTCTATTCTATTCTATTCTATTCTATTCTATTCTATTCTATTCTATTCTAATTCAGCTGTGTTTTCTCTCTATGAAACATTGATTGAGACCTAAGTCATGCTTTGACCCATTAAGTTCTTTCCAAAGTATCATCTGAGTTTTAAGAGTGCTAGTTTACTCTTTCAGAAAAAGTACTGCTTAGATTTGCTGCCCCC
>NW_015397382.1:8805-13230 GCF_001527695.2 Protobothrops mucrosquamatus
ATCCGGATGATTCCGGATCTCCTTACTTTCCGCCGCGCCCTCAAGACATGGCTTTTTCAGCAAGCGGGCCTGACCTAGGGAGGATTTTAGGCAGGGATAATTTTAAAAGTATTTAATTCGAAACACAGCTTGTAATATTTGGTTTTAATTCGGCTTTTATCGGGGTTTATTTTCTGTATTTTTGTATTTTGTAATTTTTGTATTTTGTGTTTACTATTTGTTTTTAATATGCTGTGAACCGCCCTGAGTCCTATGGGAGAAGGGCGGTATACAAATTAAAATAATAAATAAATAAAAATAAATAAAGAGGTCCCATTTCAGCAATACTTCAAGTTTTCTCACGTTCTTACTCCAGGGTTTCCTTTTGGGCACATACATTTTTAGTAGTGCTTATGAGCTGCATTCCTACTTGTGTCACTAGTTAATCATCCAAATAACTGAGACAGTAGTACCAAAAATGTATTTTTTTCCATTAATACCCTCTTTGAATCAAGTATTGGATACATTATTAGTGTATTCTTTCTCTTTCCAATTGTCTGCCACAGTGTGGAAAGACTGACGAGAATATCATCTTGAGCTTTCTACCTTGATTTTCAAAGTCTGTAGTGATAATGCTATAGCTATTCCTTATAGTTTAATTTATCTCGTGTTTTAGAGGCATGGAGATCTGTCAATGGACCAGATAAGTCTACACATAATCCTAGTAAACATCCCACTTCTTCACAATCTAAGGTATCCAGTTAAAGTTTCAAGTCTTCATAGAAGCAAATCGCCAGTTTCTATGATTCTTCTCTTCTGTCTTTTTATATTACATACTTGCATTCTCTGTGCCCTTCAATGATCACCATTTTCTCTCCTGTTTTATAGTGTCTCTCTCATTTTCTCCTGAAAACTGAGAGCCTGCTTCATTGGTAACAGTCAGAAAATTGTTTCTGAGTTCCAACACTGCAGCACATCTTTTATGTCCCCTGCTTCTAGTTATAACCTATCCACAGAGCTTGCCCTCCTAACTGTCTTCTTTATGAAGAATTGCCTCCATATCTGTTTCCTCTTATTTTAACTTAAAACCTCTTAAATAGTTTTTATAGTAGTCTTCTGTTCCTCAGTGAACAATATATAATTCTACTTAGCCTCAGGCTTATCTCATTAGGCTTTTCTAATATCAGATATAATTTTTCCATTCTTCTTTTTGTGTCAAAATTCATTTTTATCCAACCTGCAGCTTCTTAAACTGGACGTCTCAATTTATTGCCTCTTTTAGTTCAATATTCTTGCCTTGGGACTTCCTTGTTTCTTGGAACTTATTCCCAATTGTTCCTGTGTGAAATTTCAATCCACTTGTTAAGTTTTCTGTCCTTCTTAGAAGTTTATTTGTGAACAGTTCTTTGGTCATCAAAATGCTCAAAGCCTTGGTTGTTCCAGTATGGGATACTTTTAAGATTTGACCCCCCCCCCCCCCCAGTATTTAACATTTATATGAATCTGCTTGAGATGTGTGTGTCATCCATCAGTTGTGATGAGCTGTCATCAATATGCTGATGTCATTCAGCTGCTCTATGCCACCTTGGACCACACTGGAAGTAACACGGAAAGGCTGTCAGGAGCTGAATAGGGCATAATGAATATTGACTAAATACCTCTGAGACTGAGTTGCTCTACTGGATATCCAGAAATATCATTCTCAGGAATATCATTCCCAGTAATTATTTTGAATGGGGCAGTGCTTCTCCTGAAGGAGTTGGTGCATGCCTTGGGAGTCTCTCCTAGACTGTTACTGCTTTACAAAGTGTAAGTTGTGGCCAGGCTGTGGAATTTATGTCCAACTTCTGTTGGTTTGCCAGCTATGTCTTCTTGGGCCAAAATGTCCTGGCATCATTAACTCATACCTTGATCACTATCTTTTTTGAATGTTGTAATGCATTCTACATGGGTCACCCGTCAGGGATAAACTGAAACAACAATAGTCCAGAATATAGCAATCTGGTGATTCAATCCTACCAGAGAAACACCTCTTCTTAAGTCACTGATTCTAGGCCCAATTCAAAATACTGAACACTGGAAAGATCCCCAGTCAGTTCAAGATATCCCAAACCATTGCTATTTTAAAACTCAGAAAACCATATAAGGACCCAGCAAGCTACCATCCTATAGCTCTGCTGAGCATTTCCTATAAACTTCTGGAACAATTATTTATAACAGAATATACCAACATGTTGATAGGGTTGTCCATTCTTTCCAGGCTTGGTTCTGTGCCAAGAGAAGCTGCTATGAGCAAGTTCTGGCTCTTACTTCATTTATCAAAACTGGTTTCCAAAAAGGACTAAAAACCTCCGTGGCTTTTACAGGTAGCCCTTTACTTACAACACTTCGTTTAGTGATGGTTCAAAGTTACAATGGCACTGAAAAAAGTGACTTATGACCATTGCAGCATCCCCATAGTGATGAAAATTCAGACACTTGGCAGCTGGCTCATATTTATGAAGTTTGCAGTGTCCCGGTTGCATGTGATCCTCTTTTGTGGCTTTCTGACAAGCAAAATCAATGGGGAAGCCAGATTCACTTAACAGCTGAGTAACTAACTTAACAACTGCAGTGATTCACTTAACAAGTGTGGCAAGAAAGGTTGTAAAATGGGGCAAAATTCACTTAACTGTCTCATTTAGCAACATAAATTTTGATCTCAGTTGTGGTCGTAGGTCAGGGACCACCTGTATTGATTATGATGTGGTGTGACTTGATGGTTTGATACTCAAGCTGAAGAAAACTATTCTGTGTCTTAAAGTAGCAAGCCTTCTGGAGAACATGTTAAAAAAAACAAAACTTCAAGGTCACTGTAGGAGGTACCACTAATATATATTCTTTTCCATTAAGAATGGCTTGCCACCGGGATTGGTTCTAGCCCCATTCCTATTTAATCTATATACCAGTGATTCACCAGAAACTAACTCTGAAAAATGTTGCTGTGCTGATGATATGGCAATAGCTATCCAAACCAAGGGTTTTGAGGAAGCAGAATACATTCTTACTAAGGATCTGAAGTCACTAAGCCAATATTATGAGAAGTGGAATTTATGCCCTAACCCAAATAAAATCGAAGTATGCATCTTCCATCTAAGCAATCATACAGCAAATAAAGAATTAAACATATTTTTTTGTGGAAAGAGGATAAAACACATCTGCCATTTAAAATACATCAGAATAATCCTTGACCGATCCCTTACATTTGGAAAACACCTTGAAGTAATCAGAGAAAAATTAAAAACCAGAAACAACTTGATTAGGAAAAATCATAGGAACAAGCTAGGGAGCACAAGCTGTGTACAGTGGTACAATCAGTGAATACTGCACACCTGTATGATGAACAAATTGTCATACCAACAAGATGGATGTTCACCTTAATGACATGAGAATAATATCTGGAACTTTTAAGTCCACACCGCTCTCATGGCTCCATATTCTTTCTAATGTTGCCCCTCCTGATCAAAGGTGACAACAGACAGTTCAAGAGTGGAATAAGATAAACATGACATCGACTCCTAGACATCTTCCAATATATAAAATATTAGCTTCTTTACCTCACCAGGCTTAAGTCTAGGAAATCAATTTGGGATAACATACATCTTACAATCTAGATGCAGAATGGTGATTAAGATGGGCAACTTTTAATAACCATAACCAAACAGATCATGCAGACCAAAAGAAACCACTTTCAGGAATGCAGTTGCCCTGAAAAACAGGGCAGGCCATGCCACAACTAAGGCAATGCTCTTTAAGTGGGAAATGGCCAAGAGCCCACAATGGGATTGTGATGTTCTGAAACAAACTATAAAACATATAGTTCAAGAATGTTTCCTCAGGAAATTTCAAGGCACCTTGGATAATCTCAACACAGCCACATCAGAAGCAGTTAGATGGTAGCTTCCTTAGATATCGAATTATGACATCAATCCCATTGCAATTCTATGACTCTATATTATGGTGATTTTATTACGGTTTCATCTTCATTTAATATTTTATTTTCTATATTGTATTGTCTACATGCTCTCTCATATATATTTAATGCTTTATTTAAACTAAATTTGTATATTAATAAATGCATGACCTTGGTAAATGCCATACACTAAATAAAAAAAATAAAAATACTGGTAATTTACAATGAGATAATCTCTAAAGGATCCTTCTGACTGATCAAATACCATCTTTCTATTATATGGAACCAGTATGACATCTCAAAATAACTGTTTAAAAATGGCCAAATTCTCTAGAACAGGTGTATTATAAGTTTAGTTGTAGTGAGTTCACATCATCCTTATTTTGTCAAGCTGCTTCAGAATCATGTTTCAGAGTTCTACTTTTTTATAATTTCTGGAAGGCAGTGTTAAAAGATATTTGAAAATACTTTTAAAACATCTTTGTTATTCTATT
>NW_015397383.1:0-4589 GCF_001527695.2 Protobothrops mucrosquamatus
CATTGTAATAAATAAACCTGCTACTTTAACCCAGAATGTTGGTTAAATGAATGCATGGTTGATCTGCGCTCTTGATTCCCTTTTAGGCGCTGATGGATTCTAGTCTCCCTCGGCTACAATTGGAACTCTACAAAGAGATTAAAAAAGTGAGTTCCTTTCGACACAAAATGGTGGGTTTGTTTGCATGCTCGACTTTCAACCAAAACTGAGCCCCAGGTTCCTGTCGCTATGGGAAACATTTGTTAAGTGAATCTCGCCCCACTTTGCAGCCTTCCTCACCACCGTCGTTAAGAGAGTCGCTGCGGTGGTTAACTTGGTAACACGGTCGTTAAGTGAACCCAGCTTTCCCCCTTGAGTTTGCTTATTAGAAGGTCGCAAAAGGGGATCGCGTGACCCCCCCCGGGCCCGCTGCGACCGTCATAAATACAAATCAGTGGCCAAGCCTCCGAATTTTGATCACGTGACCACAGGGATGCCTCAACGGTCGTCAGTGTGAAAAACGGTCATCAAGTCACTTTTTTCAGTGCCGTTGTAACTTTGAACCATCGCTAAATGAACTGTGGTAAGTCGAGGGCTTGCCTGTGTAGAGTTTTCCACAGGAATTTGGGACCCTAACAATTCGTTGCCAGCTAAAGCCACGAGAAATGAACACTTTATTTGAGGGGAGAGATTTGGGGGGGGGGAGCTGATGGGATGGCTACAAGGTGCATGCTGGTCTATCGGCTGGGGAATTCTGGGAGTTGAGCTCCATACATCTTGCAGTGGGTGAAGTTGAGAAATGCCAGCCTAGAACATCAGTTTTGGTCTTAGGGTGATGTTACGTTCTTTAAAATGACTGATTTTTGATTTCGGTGTGTTTACTGCATTGGAAATCAAAGTTGAGACATTTTAAAAAATATTTATTTGACTTCACAGATCCCCTAATAAAAAGAACTTGTATTAATAATAATAATAATAGTAATAGTAATAGTAATAATAGTAATAATAATGGACTCGATAGGTAGACAAAATGCCAAATCCAGTCTGAACATCTGGCTGACTGTGCGATGATCCATAATAATAATAATAATATTGGTAGTACCAATAGTAATAGGTACTACTATTGGTAGTACTATTGGTAGTACCAATAGTAATAGATACTACTATTGGTAGTACCAATAGTAATAGGCGCCTTGGGTGCAATCTGAAAACAACTGGAGCACCACTTGAACACCATTGGCATTGACAAATTCGCCATTAGTCAATTGCAAAAGGCGGCCTTACTAAGGACGGCTCCCATCCTGCGACGATATCTGTAATACCATCAAACATCCAGATCTGCCTATCCCAGGTCCTGGGTAAGGACTCGATAGGTAGACAAAATGCCAAATCCAGTCTGAACATCTGACTGACTGTGCGATGATCCTTAATAATAATAATAATAATAATAATAATAACAACAACAACAACAACAACAACAACTGCACAATTATGGATGAAACGTGTAACAGTGATACCCATTGTCATCGGGGCACTGGGAACTACGTCCAAAAACTTTGCAAAATACATCAAGAAACTGCAGCTTCCTCCAATAACGCCAGCAATGCTACAAAAAAACTGCATACTCAGAACATCTTACATTTTAAGGAGGTACCTGTTTGACACCTAGGATGCTGGTAGCAACCCGTGTCAACCACCAGCACCAGTCAATTTGAATGTTCAGTTGACTAATGAATAATAATAATATGTTCAGTTGACTAATGAATAATAATAATAATAGAAATAGAAGACTGGCAAAAGCAAGCCAAGGGTAGTACCAATAGTAATAGGCGCCTTGGGTGCAATCCCAAAACAACTGGAGCACCACTTGGACACCATCATTGGCATTGACAAATTCGCCATCAGTCAATTGCAAAAGGTGGCCTTACTAGGAACTGCTTCCATCCTGCGACGAGATCTGTAATACCATCAAACATCCACGTCTGCCTATCCCAGGTCCTGGGAAAGGACTCGATAGGTAGACAAAAATGCCAAATCCAGTCTGAACATCTGGCTGACTGTGCGATGATCAATAATAATGATAGCAATATTAATAGAGTTGGAAGGGACCTTGGAGGTCTTCTAGTCCAACCCCCTGCTCGGGCAGGAAATCCTCTACCATCTCAGACAAATGGTTGTCCAGTCTCTTCTTAAAAACCTCCAGTGTTGGAGCATCCACAACGAGTCACCCTTTGAGAACCGTTGATCCAAAGTTTTCAAGAAGAATATTTGTGTTTTTAAAATCCTAGTTTGGTTGCTTCCAGCTCCGTAGGGACTCGCGCGAGTCACTTGGCTATAGGTTTATTTTGTGCGTAAGGAATTCTGTAAGAGTCCTCATGCCTGCCTTGTTAGCCCAGGCTACCCTCTCTCGTGGCTGACAGGCGAGTCGCTCTTTTCCGTTGTGTTTTGCAGAACGGTGCTTCACGGAGTCTGCGGGCTGCTCTGTGGAGATTTGCTGAACTTGCACATCTTGTGAGACCTCAGAAATGCAGGTGAGATGATCTCCTTGAGAGCAAGAAGCAGGCTGGGGGATTCTGGGCCAGCAGGTTTGAGGTGTGACCTGTGTGTTACGGGAGTTGGACTGGGACCTGGCTGACCGGCTCTCCATCTGCCTAGCCAACTGTTGCAGGTCCATGCAGAGAGTGGTAAGGACAGCTGAAAAGATTATAGGAAGACCACTTCCCATTATTCAGAAAAGGGCTTATAAGTGCTTATATGTGCTTAGACCGTGGAGCATTGTTAGAGACCCCCCGTGCACACCCACTTCATGGGCTGTTTCTGTTGCTTCCCTCTGGGAGGAGGTTTTGAAGTACTTATAGCAGAACTACTAGATTCTGTAACAGCTTTGTTCCTTATGCCATCCGTCTTGTAAATTCGTAGGATTCTTTTTTTTTCTTCTCGACACGTATATGTATACATTCGAACTAGACTGTGATGTTTCCCTGTGTTATCTATGTGGGTGTATGCATAATGGTATTTTTTTTAGAGGTGAATTTCATTTTAATGTATGCTGTTTAGTGTATATTTAAAGTGACAATAACATTTTTATTCTATATTCTGTTCTCTTCTGCTCTATTCTATTATGTATTCTATTCTGTTGTATTTGGCTCTATTTTATTGTATTCTATTCGGTTCTGTTCTATTTCTGTTGTGTCCTATTTCTGTTCTATTTCTGTTTTCTGTTCTGTTGTGTTCTATTTCTGTTCTATTCTATTCTATTCTGTTCTATTCCTGTTCTATTCTAATTCCATATTCTATTCTATATTCTATTCCATTCCATTCCATTCCATTCCATTCCATATTCTATTCTATTCCATATTCTATTCTATTCTATTCTATTCTATTCTATTCCAATATCTATTCTATTCCAATATCTATTCTATTCTATTTCATTCTATTCCATTCCATTCCATATTCTATCCATTCCAATATATCTATTCTATTCTATTCTATTCTATTCTATTCTATTCTATTCTATTCTATTCCAATATCTATTCTATTCCAATATCTATTCTATTCTATTTCATTCTATTCCATTCCATTCCATATTCTATCCATTCCAATATATCTATTCTATTCTATTCTATTCTATTCCAATATCCATTCTATTCCAATATCTATTCTATTCTATTCCATTCCATTCCATATTCTATTCCATTCCAATATATCTATTCTATTCTATTCTATTCATTTCTATTCATTTCTATTCATTTCTATTCTATTCTATTCTATTCTATTCCTATTCTATTCTAATTTCTATTCTATTCCTATTCCTATTCCACTCCACTCCATAACGCAACTTGCCTGGCATTGGATGCTAGTAATTTACCGTAGTAGATTCTCCTCCTTGCTGAGAAGACAGACATCCTTAGAAGTCTGGAGGCAGGGCTCCCTGTCCTGTTTGCATTTTCTCCTGCAGGCCCCCTGCCCCCAAAAGGGGGGGGAAAATCACATTGCTGGCCCTCTTTTGTGCCGCACAAAAGGGAGCATCCTGTGTCACAAAAAGGGAGCCTCCTGTTCCAAGCCTTTGAGTGATATGTTGTTGTTGTTTTTTTTGCCATCTCTTGGTGCAGGCCGTATTTTGTGAACCTCCTGCCCTGCTTAACCCGGGTCAGCAGGCGGCCCGAAGAATCCGTGCAGGAAACCCTGGCGGCGGCGATGCCCAAAATCATGGCAGCTTTTGGAAATTTTGCCAACGACAGCGACATCAAGGTAAAGTTATTTGAAACGCTAACGCCAGACTCAACAGACACAGAGTTGTCGGAAGAGAGAGTTACGGTTTTAATAAGCCCGCCGACGAGGGTCTGCGTGCGAGTGAGATCAAAACTGGGTTGCTGTATGAAAGGTTTGCCCAGGTGTGCCGAAGTTTTGGAATTAGGTTTAGATTTTGGAGAGAAGGGGGGGGGGGGGAGAGCAGGCTGTTTGGGACACCAGACCCTGAGCAGGAGGCCGTCCCTGAATACGCGGGATCTGTCTTCTCTCGTGATTGTTTCCGTAAGTGGTCCACCACGTTGAAGAACTGGGCATAGCTTCCCCATCTGAAGGTTCCTGGGGTCTCCTTGTAAGAGAGA
>NW_015397383.1:6765-14207 GCF_001527695.2 Protobothrops mucrosquamatus
CTTCCCTTCCCTTCCCTTCCCTTCCAGGTGTATGAACTGAGTCTCCAGTACACCCAGCACCGGGATCACAACGTTGTGACCGGATCCCTGGAACTGTTGCAGCAACTCCTCAGGACGCCTCCCCCCAACCTGCTCTTGGTCCTCACCATGCGTGGGGGGCTTTTGCGAGCCAGCGCAGCCGAAGACGAGATTGTGAGCAGAAGCCGCAGCGACAGCATCGTGGAACTGATAGGTAAGCGGCGTTTCGTACAGGGTTGAAAACGGGAGACCGTCAGGAAGGGACGTCACGCTTTTCCCCGAACGGTTCCATCACAGAAAGCAGGCCGTCGAATTCTTTAAAAGTACGCGACCCAAAGATGGAGAACGTCTTTTGTGGATTCTTCCCGCATTGTTTAGGGTTTGTGTAGTAATGAACCCTTCCCTGTTCAAGGTGAGGTGAAGGGGTCCCTCGTGTTTCCTTTTTAAGCATGGGCAACTTTTGATTCTCTGCATGCTAAAATTGCACCAAATTAGATTAAATTTGACGATTGTCTTTATTTCTCCAACTGATGACCTCTTAGAAAATGACTTTTCTTTTGGATGATTGGGGGGAAAAAACCCCCCAAACGGGATTGATTTCTGCTCGGTGGGAGACAAAGCAACTGATTTTCCAAACTACTGTATTTTTCGCACCATAAGACGCACATAGTTTTTAGAGGAGGAAAACAAGAAAAAAAATATTCTAAATAAATAAAAAATCAGTAATGTTGAAAAAGCTGCTCTAAAGCTGCGGTGTGGTCGGGAGGCCGCGGCGGCGCAGTCGGGAAGCCGCGGCGGCGGCGCAGTCGGGAGGCTGCGGCGGCGGCAGCGCGGTCGGGAGGCGGCATTCGCTCTATAAGACGCACAGACATTTTCCCCCATCTTTTTTTGGGGGGGGAAGTGCGTCTTACAGAGCGAAAAATACGGTAGTCAGTTGCTGAAAACAATTCCTTGAAAAGAACGGCATCAAATGCACGGTGGCTGCGTTTCTCAGAGATTGTTATGATTCCTTTTTAATATTTAGTTTTTCTGTGATTTGCAGCTGGAGGGGGGTCTTCCTGCAGCCCTGTTTTTTCCAGAAAACAAAAAGGTGATTATATCTGTGAAATCTCTTACGTTTTCTACCTCTTTTCATGCCTTTGACTGGGAAAACTTTTATTTCTTTGGCTCTTGGTCCTTCCTTCTTTTCTTACTTTCGCCATCTATCGTTGCTGTCCTTTAAAAGAATCGTAGTTAACGTTTCATTCCTTGCTTTTCGCTGCGGCTAACATTATGTAAGCTATCATCATGAACTCGGGCAGAAAAATCTAGCGACGTGGTTGCGAAGAGTCAATAATGACTTGACGGCACCTAATCAGTCATCATGAATTGATTTGGCTAAATGTCTGAACCGGTTTGAGTACTCTTTTTAATACAATAACTTTGTTTAGACAAAGTATTATTGTTTTGGTTTTGGTTTGTTTTTTTTAAAAAACCCTGCTTTTAAGTTAATTGCATGTGCTTTGATTTGAATTTTTTTGTGGCATTTCCCTAATGTATCGCTCTATCGGTTCAATCAGATCTTTGACTTAAGTCTATAAATAGGTAGATGGGTAGGCAGAGATACAGATAGAGATGTAGATATATATAAAAAACAGGCAGACCCTTGGTATGTATAAAACATTCAAAATGTTGGTTTTGAACTGTGTTCGTGTGCTTTCTACTCTTAGTTCCACATTTTTAACTTAGATCAGGGGTCTTCAAACTTGGCCCTTTGAGGACTTGTGGACTTCAACTCCCAGAATTCCTCAGCCAGGCACGCGTGCCTGGCTGAGGAATTCTGGGAGTTGCAGTCCACAAGTCCTCAAAGGGCCAAGTTTGAAGACCCCTGGCTTAGACCCTTGCATGTGATTCTTATTGATTATTGCCAAGAGAGAATTTTCATGCACCTTTGAATTTTCATGCACCATTTCCTTGATGAGGTAGACTCAGCCTTAGAAGCTCCCAGCCCATATTTTCCTGGTGAGGGGGGAAAGGGCCATAGGGTCTGCCGCCTAATCTCCTGAACGTGGCCTAGGCTTCGTTCCTTGACCAGATCCAGGCCAGGAAGCTGCCTGATAGAATCCAGATGGAATAAAATAGAATAGAGCTGGAAGGGATCTTGGAGGTCTTCTAGTCCAACCCCCTGCTCAAGCAGGAGACCCTAGACCATTTCAGACCTGTCCAGTCTCTTCTTAAAAGCCTCCAGTGATGAAGCACCCACAACTTCTGAAGGCAATTTCTGTTCCACTGGTTAATTGTCCTCAGCACGCTGGCTGGGGGATTCTGGGAGTTGAAGTCCACGAGTCATCAAAGGGCCAGGTTTGAAGACCCCTGTTGTATATATAGTATGTTTTAAATGTGTGCTATCTATGTGTACACCTTTGAGACGAAGCAACTCAATTTCATTTTTAAGGTGTGCCGTTGTGCCCACAGGAAAAAAATGACAATAAATCTAGAGCAGTCTTTAAATCTGGCTGGATAATTTTGAGGCCGGGCACGTCCTCTAGGCCTCCTCAACAAGGTTGACGTGAACTGGATAGATAATCAGATAGATGCAACTCCTAGACCAGGGGTAGGCAACCTTGGCTCTTTTATGACTCGTGGACTTCAACTCCCAGAATTCCTGAGCCAGCATGGCTCAGCTTGGAAACTTCTCTCTTTCCCTCAGCATGGCTGGCTCAGGAACTCTGGGAGTTGAAGTCCACGAGTCATAAAAGGGCCAAGTTTGAAGACCCCTCAGTTAGAGGAACATATGAAAGCATAATTAATGTTAATTAATGTAGACTTTATTAGTTTAGAGCAGGGGTAGGCAACCTTGGCTCTTTTATGACTGGTGGACTTCAACTCCCAGAATTCCTGAGCCAGCCTGGCTCAGCTTGGGAACCAATCCCTTTCGCCTCAGCATGGATGGCTCAGGAATCCTGGGAGTTGAAGTCCACCAGTCATAAAAGGGCCAAGGTTGCCTACCCCTGGCCTAGAGGAAACGGCAGGCAAAAACGTGTAACCAAAAAAGAACAACTTTGCAAAAAAGACAATCAAATTGTTGTATGCGGTGTAGGATAAATTGCCAGAAATCTGAGATATATATATCTGAGATATGTATATATATTTTCTTGCGTTAATTTATCAGCTAAAGTCCTTTCAGGAGAAGAAGAAGGTCTGGAAGAAGACTCTGAAACCAGATCTGAAACCAGCCAGATGGGCTTTGCAGGTAAGTTGGCCTCTCATTCTTGTGAGAATTACTGAAATCGATCCGCTATTATTTTTCTTTACTCGTGAATTTACTGCCTTCTAAAAAAAAAGGGGGGGTTTGCATGTATTACGTAATAACATCTTTTGAGTTGAGCGGCATATAATGAACCTCTCACTTGCGGAATTGTGGAAAACTGCACCAGGGGTTCCATGCCATGTTTTTGTATGGAAAAGCTCGGTAGCCCCCTTTAGACTTTCACAATAAACCATGACTTAGCCATTGTGTTGACATTTTTTTTTTATATAACTCCAGATGCGACGCAAGACCAAATGCAGCAGTTTTCAATTTTTGAAAAGATAGAATATAGAATAGAATTAGAATTAGAAGAGAGAAATGAAGAAATAATGAATAGAATAGAATAGAATAGAATAGAATAGAAGGAATGCAGAATAGAATAGAATAGAATAGAATAGAATAGAATAGAATAGAATAGAATAGAATAGAATAGAATAGAAGGAATGCAGAATAGAATAGAATAGAAGGAATGCAGAATAGAATAGAATAGAAGGAATGCCGAATAGAAGAGAAGAGAAGAGAAGGAATGCAGAATAGAATAGAATAGAATAGAATAGAAGGAATAGAGAAGAGAAGAGAAGAGAAGGAATGCAGAATAGAATAGAATAGAATAGAATAGAATAGAATAGAATAGAAGGAATGCAGAATAGAATAGAAGGAATGAAGAATAGAATAGAATAGAATAGAATAGAATAGAAAAGAAAGACTAGACTGCCCTCTGTCAGATACGGTGTAGGGTCTCCTGCTTGGGCAAGGCATTGGACTAGATGACCTAGAAAGTCCCTTCCGACTCTGTTCTAATTCAGGGTTTGGCTCTTTGTGTCGGCAAGCGGGAACTTCAGATCCCGCCTCATCTTCCTGCAACCAACGTCTTTAGTAAAAATCCTTTTCTCTTCAATCCGTCAAGAGTCTACTTTCCTAAATGACTGTTTTGGGGCGGGTGTGACATTATGCTAATTTCTCTGTCTCTGTGTGTGTGTGTGTGTGTGTGTGTGTTAATTTTGGCTTTTCTTTATTACAAAGGCTTCGAGTAAGGGATCTTTTGTGGAAAGAGAAGATAAGAATTCCATAAAACTGCTGCAATAATTACCGACATGACGATAACGTTTCGTTCGGTCGCTAAAGGTGCAGTATGGCATCCCAGAACCCTCACACGGTTTCTTTTCCCCTTTTAGGGTCTGTGAAAAGCGAGCTCAGCAGTGAATTGGCTCCCACCTCGGGCCTGGCGACAGTGGCCGGCTCAGCCTCCGATCCTCCGGCTTGCGACATCATCACGGAACAGCCCCGTTCTCAGCACGTCCTGCAGTCCGAGTCGGAGCTCCCGGCATGCGATCCGACAGGCGCGGCCCCGAGAGCCGATGCCGACGAGATCCTGAGCCGGAGTTCCAGCCAGATCAGCGCCATCCAGTCGGACGTGAACGACGGCACCTCGTCGCCCATCAGCGACAGCTCCCAGACCACCACCGAAGGGCCGGACTCGGCGGTGACCCCCTCCGATTTCTCCGAAATGGTAAGAGCGGTTCCTAATGAGTTGCATGAAGTGAGCGTTGCCAGCGTTCCTGGGATGATCCTTTGTGGTTGTGGGGTTGGGGTTAATAATGATGGTGATGATGATGATGATGATGATGATGATGATGATGATGATGATGATGATGATGATGATGATGATGATGAAGAAGAAGTTGGAAGGGACCTTGGAGGTCATCTAGTCCAACCCCCTGCTCAGGGGGTTGGGATAATAAAAGCCCAGTCTAGCACAATACCAACAAAGAGGAAAAATAACAGCTCTCAAGAGAAACCAGCATGGCTGCATAAAGAAGTCTCTGATAAGTTGAAAGATAAAAAGGACAAGTATAGAAAGTGGAAAGAAGGGCACATAACTAAGTCAGAATATCAGCAAATAGCCCGAGCCTGCAAAGACGAAGTTAGGAAAGCTAAGGCTCAAAATGAACTAAAGCTTGCGACTAAAGTCAAAAATAACAACAAAAAAAAGCTTCTTTCAACATGTAAAAAACAAGAACAAAAGTGAAGGAAATGATTGGTCCATTAGTGGGGGAAAGTGGCAAGAAGGTGACAAGCAACAGGGAGAAAGCAGAACTATTTAACTCGTTTTTTGCATCTGTCTTTACACAAAGGGGGAAAAAAACAGACCAACCTATCAAAAATCGTGCCATAAAAAACAGAATGGAAACACACGTTAATCTTTTCCCCCCCTTCTTCTACCCCCTCTTTTTAACATTAGTGGGTTTGTCTGTGGAGGTTCTCTGTCGTTCCAGGTCCTGGTTGTCCCAAAGGTGTTTTTTTTCAAGAGGCAACGGGACTTTCTTGTTTTTCCTTTGAAGACATTTCGCTTCTCATCCCAGAAGCTTCTTCAGCTCTGACTGGAGGGTGGGGAACGGAAGGATTTATACTCCTTGCAGACAGCTGGTCATTTGCCTCCTTTTAGAGAGTCCTTGAGGCCACTTGGAGGTTTGTCTGTGTCCTCGGGGTCACATGAGTGGTGCAAATGGGTGTGGAGCCTTCTTAGAACTGTAGAAAGGACTGTGTTGTAGACTGGAGATGTCGTATCCCGTCCCCTCTAGACAAGCATATTTTGGCTGGTCCTGTTAAGGACATTCTCAGGGCTGTAGGTTTAACTGAGAATGTTTGGGGGGGGGGGGAAAGTCCTGGAAGGATCGGTGGCAAACAAAGAGCATGGAAATAACTCTGACGTTCCCTAAGGCTCGGCCTCTTCCCAGTGCTTTGATTAAATGTTTTACTTGCATATATAAACGGGCAGAATTTTGGTAAAGTTTCAGTGTCATTTATGTTTCAATCTAAACTAGGGGTTTTCAAACTTGGCAACTTTAAGACTTGGAGGACTTCAACTCCCAGAATTCCCGAGCCAACCAAAGAAAGAAAGCTAGAATAAGACTGAAAAGGCCTGGGGTTTTGATTTACACATGAGATTTAAAATAGAATATACCCGAATAGGTAAAACATGTGTTCTGAATATAAGATATCGTAACGACTTGAGATAAAGAAAACCTTGGTTATGTAGAGTTAAGAAGTATAAATAAATCTATATAAATAAAAATGTAAATGTTCGTTTGTTCAAAATCTTAAATCTCCGAAAGTTCTTCACCGATTGCTTTGAAATTTTGACACAACGTTGCATTTGAATACGCGCGTGTTTTTATATACCTATATTATATAGATGTCACACCTGTGACAGGTAAAAACATGCTTTTGTGACAGGTAAAAACATGCTTTTTTGAAAAACAGCGCCATCTGTTGGACGTAAAAGCAACACACGCTTTTACCAGACTGAGCCACAGCAACGCGTGGCTGGGTACAGCTAGTATTAAAATAAGAATATTATATTGTTTTATTAATTTGTTAAGGTAGATGGTAAAAATCTATATATAAGGTGTGTATCTCAAATATTAGATTGTGTGAGGAACTGCGATAAAGGAATTGTGGCGAATTAAAACATCTGAAGTCCACAAGTCTGAAAAGCTGTCAGGCTTGGAGACCCCCCCCCCCCGATCTCAACTGCTTTGAAGTTTATTCTGTATACAATTTAGATTCTAGAGGGTGGCGAGAATCAGTACTCCGGAATGCAGATCGGACAACTGCAGGACGAAGAAGAAGAAGCGACAAGCGATCTACACAACGAGGACCTGGATCCTTTCCGAAATTCCTGCCTCGGTACGTCGACACTTAGTAGAAGCAAATAGCCAGATAGTCCTCGATTTAACGACTACGACGGAGTCCAAAGTTTCTGTTGTTAGGGGAAACATTTGTTCAGTGACTTTTGTCCCATTTTACGACCTTCGTTGCCACAGTGGCTAATTGAATCACTGCAGTTGTTAAGTTAGTCACTTAACAACTGGCTTCCCCCCCCCTTGACTTTGCTTGTCAGAAGGTCGCAAAAGAGAATCACGTGACCCCCCTGGGACACTGCGACCGTTGTAAATGTGAATCCATGGCCAAGCGTCCGAATTTTGATCAAGTGACCGTGGGGGGTGATGCTGCAAAAGGTCGTAACTGAAAACAATCATAAGTCCCAATTTTTTCAGTGCCGTTGTAACTTGGAACTGACACTGAATGAACTGGTATAAGTCGAGAACTACCTGCGGTGTTAATTACATTA